>NC_133326.1:17563506-17790788 GCF_042186555.1 Aquarana catesbeiana
AGACCAAATTCTTCTGTCCCCGATGCAGCCTCAGTTGTGCCTCAGCAGGCAGGTGTGTACAAGTTGAGTCATTGTTAGATAGAGAGTCTGGCATGCCCAGGCGGGGAAGAGTTAATGCTGGGTCTGGCGGTTTCCCAGGTTTTTTTGGGCTCCACCTCCCCACCCTGTGGCGTTAAAAAAAGGGGGGGGGGGTTGGGAGCTAAGAGCGAGGGGGCCAGGAGCCTCGGGTTCTGAGAGGGACCACATGGGAGAAGAGAAGGTCCAACAAAAAGGTGTAGCTAGGATTAACCTACATCCCTAAGGGAACCTACCTGTGCAATGTATTGACATGCAAAGGTATGCCTGGGCAGCCTAAAAATAGCTAGTTAGGATCTTAACTGTTCATGGACTGTTCTCTTACAGAGCCTTCAAGTAAAGTTAGCCCCTATTGGTGGGTGGAATGGGGAAAAATGGTGGATGGCTATGGCAGATGATATGAAGGTTCCCATGTTACAAACAACCATTGGAAATGGTACGGTTTGTATTAAAATAAAAAAACATATGCAACATATGAGTACAAAATGTGACAATGAATTAAAGTGTTTGTTCACCAATGCCAGAGGTCTGCCAAGCAAAATAGGTGAGTCGGAAGCTCTGGTACACAAGGAAAACTATGATTTAATTGGTATTGCTGAATCTTGGCTTCATTCTTCACATGAATGGGCTATTAATATTCCTGCCTATGCACTCTTTTGGAAAGACAGGGTAAAACAGAGGGGTGTCTGTCTCTATGTGAGAAGTGATCTCAAAGTGAGTGTGAAAGAGGACCTAGTTGATGGAGAGTGTCATGAGTCTGAAGCATTATGGGTGGAAATGTACATGGGTGTGCGTACTACAAAGGTTATCATTGGAGTTGGTTATAGACCTCCCAATGTTAAAGAGGAGGTGGAGACTGAGCTCCTTGCACAGATGGAAAGGGCTGCAAGGGCTGGGACAGTGATAATAATGGGGGATTTTAACTACCCGGACATTGACTGGAGTAATGGCACTGCTGGGACAGTTAAAGGGCAAAAATTTATAAACCTATTACAGGACAATTTTATGGTCCAGTTTATTGAGGCCTCCGACTAGGAATAACGTTCTGCTGGACCTGGTAATCTCAAACCATGCAGAGCTTATTACCAATATACAGATAAAAGAACAACTGGGTAGCAGTGACCATAACATGATTTCATCTAATGTTAGCTGTAAGCAACAAACACATACGGGAAAGATAAAAACACCTAACTTTCAGAGAGCAAATTTTCTAAGAATGAGAGCTGCTCTACAAGACTAATGCCCCGTACACACGGTCGGACTTTGTTCGGACATTCTGACAACAAAATCCAAGGATTTTTTCCGACGGATGTTGGCTCAAACTTGTCTTGCATACACACGGTCACACAAAGTTGTTGGAAAATCCGATCGTTCTAAACGCGGTGAGGTAAAACACGTACGTCGGGACTATAAACGGGGCAGTGGCCAATAGCTTTCATCTCTTTATTTATTCTGAGCATGCGTGGCACTTTGTCCGTCGGATTTGTGTACACACGAACGGAATTTCCACCAACGGATTTTGTTGTCGGAAAATTTTATATCCTGCTCTCAAACATTGTGTGTCGGAAAATCCGATGGAAAATGTGTGATGGAGCCTACACACGGTCGGAATTTCCGACAACAAGGTCCTATCACACATTTTCCGTTGGAAAATCCGACCATGTGTACAGGGCATTAGACTGCGAGGGAATATTGGCATCGATGAACACAGAACAGAATGGGAATTCTTCAAAAAGGCTGTATGTTAACTCACTGCCAAGCATATTCCCATGGGCAATACGTTTAAAAGGATCAAAATAAAACCTATGTGGCTCACGGCCAAAGTTAAAAAAGCTATAAATAATAAGAAAAGAGCTTTGAAAAAATATAAAAATGGAGGAAAACTATCATCGTTTAAATGTTACAAAGAATATAACAGAATATGTAAAAAGGAAATCAAGGCCGCAAAAAATAAAAAAAAAATGACAGATTGCAAAACATAGTAGGACAAACCCCCCCAAAATTCTTCAAATATATTATTACTAAAAAAGGTCAGGTCTGAGCATGTAGGTCCTTTACAAAATAATCTAGATTGGGTGACTGGGGACAAAGAGAAGGAAAATGTATTAAATACATTCTTCAGCTCTGTGTATACAAAGGAGCATGGGGGAGTTCATGTCCATAATGGGGGTGGTATTGACACAGCCCCAAATGATTCATAATGGCTCAAAAGTGATATGGTCCAGAAATATTTTAAAAAATAAAGGTGGATAAAGCACCTGGATCTGATAGCATCCACCCAAGGATCCTAAAAGAATTGAGCTCTGTCATTTCAAAGCCATTGTTTCTAATTTTTAGGGACTCGTTAATGACTGGAATGGTACCGCTGGATTGGCATAGAGCCAATGTGGTGCCTATATTTAAAAAGGGATTAAAGTCTTTACCAAGTAACTATAGACCAGTTAGTTTAACTTCTATAGTCGGGAAGATTTTGGAGAGTTTACTAAAAGACCACATAGATGAGTACTTGCTGGAAAAAAATATTTTAAGCAACAGACAGCATGGATTCATGAAAGACAGAAGTTGTCAAACAAACCTGATTTCTTTTTATAAGGAGGTATGTAAAACCTTGGACAAAGGGGTGGCTGTGGATGTGGTATACTTGGATTTTGGAAAAGCATTTGACACAGTTCCCCACACACGGCTAATGTGTAAGGTAAAGTCTACAGGCTTGGAAAGATCAATTTGTAAATAGATAGAAAACGGGCTAAAAAAACGAATTCAGAGAGTAGTGGTTAATGATTCTTACTCTGAATGGTCTAAGGTTAGAAGTGGTGTACCCCAAAATTCAGTGTTGGGACCCCTTCTTTTTAATATCTTTATAAACGATATGGGGTCTGGGATTAAAAGTACCATTTCATTGTTTGCAGATGACACCGAGCTGTGCAGTGAAATAACGTCCTTACAGGATGTCTCCAACTTACAAGCAGACCTCAAGGCACTGTCTAAATGGGCAACTGTGTGGCAAATTAAGTTTAATGTTAATAAATGTAAAGTTATGCACTTGGGGGTTAAGAATATGCATGGATCATACATACTAGGGGGAGTACAGCTGGGGGAATCCATAGTGGAGAAGTATCTGGGGGTTTTGGTAGATCATAAGCTCAATAATAACATGCAATGCCAAGCTGCAGTTTCCAAAGTCCTTTCTTGTATTAGGAGAGGTATGGACTCCAGAGAGAGAGAGATAATTTTGCCCCCCTGTACAAATCATTAGTAAGACCTCATCTGGAATATGCAGTTCAGTTTTGGACACCAGTTCTCAAAAAGGATATCGGGGAACTGGAGAAAGTGCAGAGAAGGGCAACCTAACTGATAAGAGGCATGGAGGAGCTCAGCTATGAGGAAAGATTAGAGGAACTGAATTTATTCTCTCTTGAGAATTGAGAAGAGGAGATTAAGGGGGGATATGATCAACATGTATAAATACATAAGTGGTCCATATAGTAAACTTGGTGTTGAGTTATTCACTTTAAAGCGGTTGTATACCCGCACATCGAAAAAAAAAACCCTGCAAGGCAAAGGCATAATGAGCTATATAAAATACTTACCTTAGATCGAAGCCCCCATATCACAGCCCGGTCCACGCCGAGGAAGCTGACATCTTGCCCTCTGCGTGTCTTCCGGGTTCGCGGCTCCGGCACTATGAGTGGCCGGAGCCGTGATGACATCACTCCTGCGCATGTGCGAGGGAGTCTTCTTCCCGGCAAGGTCCCGCAGCGTCTGCCAGACCTTCAGCCAGGCATTCAGAGGGCATGCGCTGCTGATCTCAGCGGCTGCATGCAAAGGGAATATCTCCTAAACCGTATAGGTTTAGGAGATATTCATTTTACCTACAGGTAAGCCTTATCATAGGCTTATCTGTAGGTAAAAATGACAAATTGGGGTATACAATCACTTTAAGGTCATCACAGAGGACAAGGGGGCACTCTTTACGTCTAGAGGAAAAAAGATTTCATCTCCAAATACGGAAAGGTTTCTTTACAATAATAGCTTTGAAAATGTGGAATAGACTCCCTCCAGAGGTGGTTCTGGCCAGCTCAGTAGATTGCTTTAAGAAAGGCCTGGATTCCTTCCTAAATGTACATAATATAACTGGGTACTGACATTTATAGGTAAAGTTGATCCAGGGAATATCCGATTGCCTCTCGGGGGATCAGGAAGGAATTTTTTCCCTGCTGTAGCAAATTGGATCATGCTTTGCTGGGGTTTTTATTACCTTCCTCTGGATTAACTGTGGGTATAGGATTGTGTATATGGGATTGTATGTTTGTTTTTTTTTGGGTTGAACTGGATGGGCTTGTGTCTTTTTTCAACCTGACGAACTATGTAACTGTTTTTATACCTGGTCTGAAGTTACTCTAAAGGGGTATATGGCGTATCTGAAGAACAGAGCCTGTAAAGCACACACTTGATAAAAGACGTAGGCCACCACAAAGGGCTAACTCGGCAGGACAGTCAGAGGACAAAAATAGTTGCCATGGGTGACCATAAATGGGTGAGACTGAGTAGCAGCCTGTCAACAGTAGTACCTGGCACAGGTGACAGGTCCTCTGTTAGGTGGGGGGGCGATATTCTGCCTCCCTCTCTAGCGGTTGGTTCTCTAAATGTAACTGGGACCATACCCAAGGTATGGAGACCCCATGTATCTTGCCACATAGTACGGGAGAGAGAGAGTTAATGATATGCACGCATGGAGTCCGCACTAGTGCAAGGCGGGACCCCATTCTGTGACTGGGAGTGAGGTGGCACAGATATATTAGACTGGTGGACAGGTTATAGGCTCAGCAGTGTCTTTCATAATGCAACATTTATAGAGCAAAAGTGTGTAATAACATGGGACAGAACATTCCACAGATTAACTCAGTACGATGCACTTCTGCACACAGTATACGGCTCATCTCCAAGCTGGGGTTCCGCCTTAATGTTGACTTTCACATAAACACAGCCCCGCCTGGTCGCAGGCATTATATAGAATGCTACTAAATAAAGAATGGATAAAGTACCTTCGTCCTAACATTGAATAGAAAAATTGGCAGTTGGAGAGGCAATATGGACTTTCATGGTACAGTATAGACTTACACAGTTGTAATACAAAAAAATCTATATTTATTAAACAAAACATAATAATTAAAAACATAGGCAGATATACGTTATACAAGGGATGCTGCTCAAAGGAAAGGCACCCTATTCTCTGACACAATTTGGAAAAATAGGATGGACAGAATTTCCGCAGTGATTTTACGGAAAAACTATTCCAGTTGCAAACTCTACATGTTTCGCGGTGACCCGCTTCTTCAGGAGTATACTTTCAGAGAATATTAAATCTAGAAAAAGAAAACATATACGGTAAGCCAACATATAAACATCAAAATATAAAAATATATTATAATAATATAATCAAGCAACACAAGACTGAGGCAAGTCACCACAATCCCTGCCATCATGGTGAAGCATCCCAATCCATGGCCTGAGTAAATAGTATGTCTACTCAGAAAACCCCAGAAAGAAAATGGGGCCAGAAAAGATGTTGATAGGGGAGCAAAATGATACTGGTCTCAGGCATTGGTGAGCGCATACATGAGAAGAGGTACCCCCACACACGTACATATACATGTCTGTAAAGGCCCCACCCACACCTCTTTTAAGTCTGACATGTACACCTCTATACAAAAAGTACTATTTTGCCACCAAAGGTGTTATGTTATAATAAAGGAAAAATAAAGGTAAAAAAAAAAAAGCACTTGTGTGGTTCAGCCAATCAATTTTCTGCATATTATATCTTTGTGGTTGTTGGAACTAGGCTGTGGAAGGAATGTGTCCTTTGCCTACATACTGTGCGCTAGGGCTGGGGAAAAAATCGATTTAAATCTTGAATCGAGTTGAGAGGTCAAATCGATTCAAAATTTAAGCAAACCGTCTTTTTCCGATTTTTTTTTTACTGCGCCGGTCCCGAGGAGCTGCGGGCAGGAGTTTTTAGGGGAGGCCGCGGCTTCGGCCTAGTTCGCAAGACCAGACGCCGCGGACTAGGCCGAAGCCGTGGCCTCGCCTAAAAACTCCTGCCCGCAGCTCCTCGGGACCGGCACAGTGTCCACAAAGAAAAAAAAAACTCGATTCAAATCGTGAATCGAGTTTTTTTTAGGAAAATCGAAGATTTTTTTTTAAAGGAAAATCGAAGATTTTTTTTTAAAAGAAAATCTCCCAGCCCTGTGTGCGCTAAAAAGGGGCCATCTTTATCATTCCAGAAAAAAAGTTTGGCGGTATGGTGTATGTGCACATTAGAGGATAATACTGAGAATATCTATGAGTTGTTGAACATATACAGTGCAGCTGAACTTGGCTTTGCCCAGAAATAAAATATCTGTTTCCTATTAGCACTAGCGATATCAATTTCAAAGGAAACATATTTTTTGCTATAAATTGCAACATTAAAGGAAATCCCCAAGACTGCAGGGTCCTTCTTGTGGCTTACCTCATTTCTGCTTTCTTTTTTGTCTTTCTCTGTCTACAAAGGAATTTGATTCTTGATGTTCAGTCATGTTGACCTGTCTTGATGCAAGCTTTATTGTGCCAATTTACACAATCCATTTCCTACATGATCTAAACATATAGAAACTCACATGTGCGGGTTTAAACAATACAAGGAGGAAAATGAATTCCATGCTACAGCAATAAGGAATTCTTCTTCTGCCATTAGTAAACTGCAACCTGATAGGTGGCTGTGGATTATTGCACTTTTCTGCACTGTCTATACCACCACCATGCATTGGTCACCTCTGTACCCACCACCATGCACTGGTCATCTCTGTATAGGGTTGCCACCTCATCCTTTTAAACCCAAACACATATTATTTACACAGGTTCTGAGGCTGATTTAATGCAGATAGTGAGTTTAATTACTACCTTAATCAGCCACAGAACCTGTGTAATTAATATGTGTTCGGGTTTTCAAGGGATGAGGTGGCAACCCTATCTCTGCACTGGTCACATCTATTCTTCCTCCCCTGGCCACCTCTACTCCCACCAACATCCACTGGTCACCTCTGCACCTCCTCCCTCCATCTACTAGTCACCTCTGCTCCCCCCCCCTCCCTCCACTAGTCACCCCTGCATCCACCACCATCCAATGGTCACCTCTGCACCCTCCACCATCCACTGGTCACTTCTGCTCTCCCCTCTCTCCATCCACTGGTCACCTCTTCATTCCCTCCCTCCATCCACTGGTCACCTCTACTCTTCCTCCACTGGTCACCTCTACACCCACCAACATCCACTGGTAACCTCTGCTCTACATCCTCCCTCCAATGGTCACCTCTGCACCCACAACCATCCACTGGTAACCTCTGCTCTACACCCTCCCTCCAATGGTCACCTCTGCACCCACCACCATCCACTGTTAACTTCTGCACTTCTCTCCTTCCATCTACTAGTCACCTCTACATTACCTCCCTCCATCCACTGGTCACATCCGTTCTCTCCCCTCCCACCACCACAATTCATTGGTCACCTCTGCACCCTCCACCATCCACTGGTCACTTTTGCACTCCTCTCCCTCCATACACTGGTCACCTCTGCACTCCCTTTCTCTATCCACTGGTCACCTCTACTCTTCCTCCACTGGTCACCTCTACACCCACCAACATCCACTGGTAACCTCTGCTCTACACCCTCCCTCCAATGGTCACCTCTGCACCCACCACCATCCACTGTTCACTTCTGCACTTCTCTCCTTCCATCTACTGGTCACCTCTACATTACCTCCCTCCATCCACTGGTCACATCCGTTCTCTCCCCTCCCACCACCACAATTCATTGGTCACCTCTGCACCCTCCACCATCCACTGGTCACTTTTGCACTCCTCTCCCTCCATACACTGGTCACCTCTGCACTCCCTTTCTTTATCCACTGGTCACCTCTACTGGTCACCTCTACACCCACCAACATCTACTGGTCATCCCTGCTCTCCCCCTTCCCTCCACTGGTCATCTCTGCACCCACCACCATCCATTAGTCACCTCTGCACTCTCCACCATCCACTGGTCTCTTCTGCACTACCCTTCCTCCATCCACTGGTCACTTCTGTACTCCCTCCCTCCATCCACTGGTCACCTCTGTTCTTCCTCTACTGGTCACTTCTACACTCACCAACATCCACTGGTCACCTCTGTTCTACCCCTTCCCTTCACTGGTCACCCCTGCACCCACCACCATCCATTGGTCACCTCTGCTCTTCCCCTTCCCTCCACTGGTCACCCCTGCACCGCCACTATCCACTGGTCACCTCTGCACCCACTACCTTCCACTGGTCACCTCTGCACCCTCCAGCACCCACTGGTCACTTCTGCACTCCCATCCCACCATCCACTGGTCAGCTCTTCATTCCCTCTCTCCACTGGTTACCTCCACATGCTCTCCCTCCATTGGCATGTCTGCTCTCCCTTTTCCTTGCTGCATCCAGGGAATCCATGTGGCAACAGTACATTTGCTACAGGATACAAATATTTAATAAGCCCAATTTCTTTTTTTGGAAGAGGAAGCCCACACTTCATTTATAGGACAATGCTTCTTTTTTAAAAATTGCTTCTGTTCTTTTTTCGGCTAGTCTTCAAGCCACAGGCACCCCTCTAGTGATTGGGGGTGTCTCCTTTGCTAGCTGGCTGCTTCTGTGAACATGCACCACAGGTAAGTGTCTGGGGACAGGGGGGCAGAAAAATATACTGGGCTGTTTTTACCATAATGCAGAAAATTCATTAGGGTAAAAAATGCCTAGCATTCTGTACCACTTTAATGTAAGGAAGCATTTCTGTCTTTTCGAGGACTCATGATGCCCATGAGACAGTCCTTTACATGATTGAAGTATTTATTATTACTTTTTAGAAAAATAAATACGTTTGTTCTTGTCTAGTGAAGGATTTATCAGCGGAGTATTAATCATTACAAACTCTCAAGAATGTATCCTGAGATTTGCCGTGAAGAGAGGGAAGCGTATGTATGGATTGCTCTACACATTCTCTACAATGCACTTTACCCCTCAGAAGATTGAAAACAGGTCTGAGAATGAAGACGGGAAATCATCAGTACAAATGTTACACTAAACAGTCTCTTGTCATTAAGAGGGTCTTAGGAATAGATTTCTGCAAGTGAAAAATGAATAATTTGGATGTATTTATTTAAAGGGAATTCTCTCGTAAGAGAGATACACTATATTATCAAAAGTATTGGGACGCCTGCCTTTACACGCACATGGACTTTAATGGCATCCCAGTCTTCGTCTGTAGGGTTCAATTTTGAGTTGGCCCACCCTTTGCAGCTACAACAGCTTCAACTGCTCTGGGAAGGCTGTCCACAAGGTTTAGGAATGTTTGACCATTCTTCCAGAAGCGCATTTGTGAGGTCAGGCACTGATGTTGAATGAGAAGGCCCGGCTCACAGTCTCCGCTCTAATTCATCCCAAAGGTGTTCTATCGGGTTGAGGTCAGAACTCTGTGCAGGCCAGTCAAGTTCCTCCACCCCAAACTCGCTCATCTGTGTCTTTATGGACCTTGCTTTGTGCACTGGTCCAAATCATTTGGTGGAGGGGGGATTATGGTGTGGGGTTGTTTTTCAGGGGTTGGGTTTGGCCCCTTAGTTCCAGTGAGGGAAACTCCTAAGGCGTCAGCATATCAAGGCATTTTGGACAATTTCATGCTCCCAACTTTGTGGGAACAGTTGGGGGATGGCCCCTTCCTGTTCCAACATGACTGCGCACCAGTGTACAAAGCAAGGTCCATAAAGACATGGATGAGCGAGTTTGGGGTGGAGGAACTTGACTGGCCTGCACAGAGTCCTGACCTCAACCTGATAGATTACTATCAATCTCTGAACTCTCCTTACTCCAAACGCTGTGTTAATTACTTCTAATCCATTGTATGTACTACTGACCTCTAAATTCTGTGTTACATACTCCTAACCACTACAATCTGCATTGCTCCTGAGTCTGACCCTTGTACATTACATACTACTGACCTCTGGAATCTCTGTTACTTTTCCCGACACGTGACGCCTGCACCCTTCATTATAAATCAGCTGTAAAAGCTGCTGCTAATCTGTTACTGGTTCCACAGACCAGCAGGTAAGCTGTTCTGGTTCTTTTAGTTCCATAAACATGTGCTCTGTTCTTGTTCCTGCACAGGACTGACCTTGGCCTAATTCCTAGTTATCTTTTCCACTGCTGGACCTGACTGTACCTTCACTACTGTGTCCGCAGCCAGCTCTGTCCTCTGGACTGTCATCGCAATGTACGCTTGAGAGGGGATATAATTTCAATCTATAAATACCGTACTGGTGACCCCACAATAGGGATAAAACTTTTTCGCAGAAGAGAGTTTAATAAGACTCATGGCCACTCATTAAAATTAGAAGAAAAGAGGTTTAACCCTAAACTACGTAGAGGGTTCTTTACTGTAAGAGCGGCAAGGATGTGGAATTCCCTTCCACAGGCGGTGGTCTCAGCGGGGAGCATTGATAGCTTCAAGAAACTATTAGATAAGCACCTGAATGACCACAACATACAGGGATATACAATGTAATACTGACATATAATCACACACATAGGTTGGACTTGATGGACTTGTGTCTTTTTTCAACCTCACCTACTATGTAACTATGTAACTACTATGTAACCTTTCTGCTCCGGGCCTACTTTCTGGTGCGGCGGGGATCGGCAGGCACATTGTGGATTGGCAGGCACACAGCATCAGGGATCAGCGGGCACACAGCGGCAGGGATTGGTGGGCGCACAGCAGCAGGGATCGGCGGGCACATCGGGCAGGTGATCAGGCTGAGGCGGGCGTCTGGCAGCGTCTCCTGTGTCCTCTTCTCTTCTGAGATCACGGTGGCTTCCACCATATGTCTCCTCCTCTCCTTCTAGGTGTCCGATAGTTTTGCCTGATTTTCCAGCCAATCAGGAAACGGGTATCAGACCCGCGCTTCCTGATTGACGACGAGGCGATTCAGTGTTAGAAAAGCGAATATTCATTTGCTTTTCTAACACACCTGGGTGGGCTCTGAGCGCAATAATCTGTGCTCCGCGTCTACCCTATTTTGAAACCGATTAGAGCCTATGGCTCTAATCAGGTGCTTCAAAAAACACCCCCGCTTTCTATGCATGAATCTATCCATTAACTATATAGGGGGTGGCGTGGATAGAGGGGGTGGCGCCCCAGTGACCTTAATGGACGGGCCACCCCTGCTTCACTCTCCGTTACTAATTTGTGACTAAGAATGAGCTTAGGTCCAAACCCACCTGAGATATCCCATTGGGAAGCTGTCAAAGCTAACAGTCAGTCATAGGCAGTGGAGGCATTCCCCCCTTCCCGTAGCCACATGTACACAAGGACCATGTATATGTGCAGCTGCAGGGTGGGGAATGCCCCCAAGCCTATGATCGGCTTTTACAGCTTCCAAGCAAGATAGCTCAGACAGGTTCGGACTTGTGTCCAAACATGAATTAGCTCATTACTACTCCTGACCCCTGCAATCTGCAGTACTTACTCCTTCCCTACACTCTGCATTACTGCTGACCCCTGTAACAGTATCTATATACTGATATTTACAGCCTGAAGCCAGCCAAGCCAGAATTTAGCACAGCCAGCCAGGCCAGATCAGTCAGCCATATCAGTTAGCTAGTCCAGTACTCAAATGTATCATCAGTCAAAGCTTGTGAGCTGGACTGAAATGCAAACCAGCCAGTGGAGCTAGAATTAATCCCTACCAGACCAGAACTCAACCCAGCAAACCAGCCAGGTAAGAACTCAAACCAGTTAGCCAAGCCAGAACTCAACACAGCCAACAAGTCCAAAATTTAAACTGGCGAGCCAACCAGGGCAGGTCTCAGACCAACCAAGCCTCAGACCACTCCGCAAGGCCAGAACACAGCCCAGCCAACTAACCAGCTAGGCCAGAAGTCAGACTAGTCAGCCAGGCGAGAACTTAACCTAACTAACCATCCCAGGCCAGAGCTTAACCCAACTAACCATCCCAAGCCAGAAATCAATAAATATGGTAGTAACGAACATCACAAAAGTTCAGAACTGAATAACGAACCCCAATAATGTCCATGGGGCCTAAACTGGAAAAATCAAAAGTGTCCATTTTGAAGGCTTATATGCAAGTAATGGGCATACATTGGTTATGGGGGTCCAGCTACTGCCATGGAGGACATGTATCAATGAAAAAAAAGGTGGTAAAAAACCCATCATTTTTAAATGAGCAGTGATTTACTGATTCTTAAAATGAAACCATCAAAATGAGAAATAACAATAAAAATGAAAAATTCCTTTAAATATAGTGCCTGGGGAGTCCCCTTAGGCCTCAAACATACGAGCGGAATATCCGACAGAAAAAGTCAGAAAGAAGCTTTTCATCGTATATACCGATCGTGTGAAGGCCTCATCGGACTTTTTTTTTCTAAAATTCTGACAGACCTAGAAATGGAACATGTTCTAAATATTTCCGACGGACCCAATTCCTATCGGGAAAACCGATCGTCTGTATGCTGGTCAGACGGACGAAAAAAGACGCATGCTCTGAAGCAAGTACGAGACAGAAGCTATTGGCTACTGGCTATTGAACTTCCTTTTTCTAGTCCCGTCGTAAGTGTTGTACGTCACCATGTTCTGGACGGTCGGACCTTGGTCGGACTTTGGGTTGACCGTGTGTAGGCAAGACCGCTTGAATGGAATTATGTCGGAGTTCCGTCGGAAAAACCGTCGGAGTTTATTACGATGGCAAAACTGGTCGTGTGTACGCGGCATTAGTCTGCGTGTAAAGTGGTACATCTGTACCATGTATAGAACCTGCTGCAGCAATAATTACATTTCTAAAGCCAAAAATAATTACAATTTCCCTGCAAGCTTTCTTTATTTTATAAACAACTTGGGGAGCCAGTCTGTATGATGAGGTCACATTTTAGTGCTCTCGGAACAAGATTAGAGATTTTTTTGATAAATTCTGGTGTCGCTTTTGCAGTCTTTGGATAGAAGTAACAAGTGTGGAAAAATTGGTCTTTGGGTGTCGGTGGTGCCTTCACACAGTAGCCCTATAGAGGTACTCTTGACGAAAGCAAGAACTGGCAATATACTGCGGTAAACATGCAATAACGCACAGAAATATACTGCGTTAAATGTGCACTAAACGAACGCACTACAATATGCTGCGGTAAACGTGCACTAACCCACTGCAATATACTGTGGTAAGCGTACAGTAACACACTGAAATATACTGCAGGAAACCTGCCCATATAAAATAAACTGACACTAAAGTAAAAATGAATGGTCACACTACTCTCACACTGCACTATCACTGGATTCACACTAAACTGATATTCTACACTGACAATAGAATCAGAATAGCACACTAACTGTGTAGTAGCACTGAACAGAGCCCTATTCTCTCGTTCTCTACGCCGATATCACACTGCAAAAGGCTGCTATGGGAAGAATAATTTTATAGTGTGGGGTGGGACTAAGAGTAATGAGCCATGCTTGGATAGAGTCATCATCACAGTGTCCAATCATGGCTCTGACAGTTCTATGTGCCCTGCTTGGGCAAAGCTTTCATTGCTTCAGCCAATCAGAGCTTCCAATGCACTGTGCGGCGGCACACAGTGCATGACGCTGAAGCTGGACTTAGCCTTTAAGGCAGGGATATGCAATTAGCGGACCTCCAGCTGTTGCAGAACTACAAGTCCCATGAGGCATAGCAAGACTCTGACAGTCACAAGCATGATGGGACTTGTGGTTTTGCAACAGCTATAGGGCCGCTAATTGCATATCCCTGCTTTAAGGATTTGAATCTGAAACAAACTTCTGAATATAAATTCTCCACCAAAGGAAGAATTTGGAAAACATTTTACTGATGTCAGAGGGATTGAACCCGTCTGCAAGTTTGTATGATTTCCATCTTCAAACATAAATGCTGAAGAGGTATCTGATTCACGAAGAAAGGTCTTCTGTTGAGCTTGGATTTATTTCTCTGAGAAGCTACTTGGCTGTGAAGCGTGTTTCTAATTCAAGAACTGTCTGCTTTGAAGATTCTCATTTGATTTAAATTGCTCAGTGAATAAAGGCCAACTTTGCATCCGCATACCTTTGTGAGTCAACATTTTGAAATCTGGACTTTAAAGCGGAGGTCCACCCTAAAATAAAAAAATTACATTAACATTCTCAAAAAAAATATATAAAAAAACATTTGAAAAAAAAAATTTTTTTTTAGTTACCAGAAACCCTTGTTGCTAGGCAGTCTTCCTAATCTGCTTCTTCCTATTCCGCGGCGATTCCTCCTCTTCGGCGAGCTGCCCCGTTGTATTCTGGGACATGTGTGTGTGTCCCAAAAAACAACAGGGCCGTTCACAATGCGCTGCGCGACTCGCGCATGCACAGTAGGAAACGGGCAGTGAAGCCGCTGCCTGTTTCCCTTCGTTAAGATAGCGGCGCCGGCACCCAATCAATGGGCGGATCTGCCTCGGGGGTCGACATCGCGGGCTCCCTGGACAGGTAATTTTCCTTATTAAAAGCCAGCAGCTACAGTGTTTGTAGCTGCTGACTTTAATGAAAAAAAAAAAAATTACGTCTGTAACACCGCTTTAACAAGAACAAATACAGGAGATGATCATCTGGACTCCTGCATCAGACTTGGATGAAATTGAGAATGAAAGTGAAAGCCAAGTTTCTCAATGAAGCTATCTTTTTAGGTAGGCAAAGTCTATATTTTTACAGTGACCTTTTGTATCATCATATCATTCTACATTTTTTTTTCTGACAGCCCTTTCTTTTTAATGATGTCTTGCTAGCAGTGTTAATTATGACATCAAATTTAGATTTTTAGTTTTTGACTATTTGCCATTTTAGTTTTAGTCGTATTATAGTATTTCGCCTAAAATGTCATTTTCGTTTTAGTCATATTTTAGTCATCTGAATTGTTTTAGTCGTATTTTAGTTGGCTAAAATCTGATGGGTTTAGTTAAATTTTAATGCATTATATAAGCATTTCTTTAGAATGGCCAAACTCATTATATACTCCTGGAGAAAAGAACCTAACAACATGTTATTTATGGTATTAAGGGTTGAACATTCAGAGCCGGTTCACACGGGGGCGACTTGTCAGGCGACCTAGCCGCCTGACAAGTCGCCTCCCGTTCTGTACAATGGAACCGTTCTAATAGGAGCGACGCAAGTCGCTCCGACTTAGAAGAAAGGTTCCTGTACTACTTTGGGGGCGACTTGCATTGACTTCTATACAGAAGTCGTCTTGCAAGTCGCCCTGGCAGTCGTGTGCAGGTCGCCTCGGTGAGGCGACCTGCAAGTCGTGCCGCCTCTGGTGTGAACGGAGGCTCACTACAGACACAGATTTAGCAGTTGCGATATATAACGTCTTTATAAAAAAAACAAGTTTCATAAACAAACAAAAATATTGCTTTTTGACAAGCAGAAGTACAACTTGAAAATATAAAAAAAAAACTCTATGCTACCTGAATATATTACCAACATACAATATTAAGGAAAAATACAAGAAAAGCCTTTTTTCTTGTAGCACCCTGATGTTTAGGAAGGGTTGCTGTTAAATTTAGTTGCCAGGCGATAGTTGCCTTGGCCATTTGTTAGGAGATTAATTGATTTCCCCCTAATTCTGGAATTGCTGCACTTCTCTCTTCTGTCACTAGATGGCCGGGTATCTGGTAACATTGGATAAGACAAGGGCATGGCAAGGAGAGATTAGGAATGAATGGGGTGTCTCAGCCAGTGGGCAGGGGTTTTCTTGGGTCCCTTGGCCTGCTGGGAGAGCCTATTTATTTGGGTGGAGTCAGGTGATCGGGGGTTCTGTGCTACCTGGACTGCTGTCTGGGCGGACGTGTGTTATGTTCCTCCGGGCTGCTAGGCTGTAAAAAACGTAGGCCTATCCCGAGGACATCTGGCTGCTAGACTCTCTGAGGGCCTATCCAGAAGCAGGAAAGCAGCGTAGGGTTGGGATTGCGGGCTTGTAGTCCAACCAGAAGTAACGGTTCCGCTGGTCGGGATCCAGCCGTGGTCGGAGGTAGAGGAGAAGCGGTCGCCACTAAGGGACCATCCACCTTTCTACCACTGTGAGTTAGCTGAGGCCAGTCCCAGAGCAGACTTCTCAGCAGTCGCGGACGGTGAAGAAGTGGGAAAACTTCAGCAAGTGCCAAGTCAGGGACCCAGCGGGACAGCAGAAGTGATGCTTGTGGAGCATCAGTGAGTGCCATGCCAAGTGGTATTTAATCACCACTGTTTTTTTTGTTAAACAAATAAAATAAGACCGAACATTTAAAAAAAAAAAAAGTCTTTGTTTCTGTTACAAAATTTTGTAAATAAGTAATTTTTCTCCTTCACTGATGTGAGCTGATGAGGCTGCACTGACGGGCACTGATGAGCACTGATGAGCACTGATGAGGAGGAACTAATATGCAGCACTGATGGGCATTGATAGACGGCACTGATATGCAGCTGGACATTGATAGGTGGCACTGATGGGCAGCCTATATGGGCACTGTTAGGCAGCACTGATATGCAGCCTTTAAGGGCACAGATAAGTGCCACTGATGGGTGACACTGATGGGCACTGATAGACGCCACTTATAGACAGCACTGAGGAGGAGGCACTGAAAGGCAGCATTGATGGGCACTGATAGGCGGCACTGATGGACAGCCTTAATGGACACTGATAGGCGGCACTGATGGGCAGCCTTTATGGGCACAGATAGGCGGCACCGATGGGCACTGATAGGCAGCACTGATGGGCAGCCTTAATGGGCACTGATAGGCGGCACTGATGGGCAGCCTTTATGGGCACAGATAGGCGGCACTGATGGGCACTGATAGGTGGCACTGATGGGCAGCCTTAATGGGCACTGATAGGTGGCACTGATGGGCAGCCTTAATGGACACTGATAGGCGGCACTGATGGGAAGCCTTTATGGGCACAGATAGGCGGCACTGATGGGCACTGATAGGCGGCACTGATGGGCAGCCTTAATAGGCACTGATAGACGGCACTGATGGGCAGCCTTATTGGGCACTGATAGGCGGCACTGATGAGCACTGATAGGCGGCACTGATGGGCAGCCTTAATGGGCACTGATAGGTGGCACTGATGGGCAGCCTTAATGGGCACTGATAGGCAGCACTGATGAGCACTGATAGGCGGCACTGATGGGCAGCCTTTATAGGCACAGACAAGTGGCACTGATGGGTGGCACTGATAGACGGCACTTATAGGCATCACTGATGGGCACTGATTGGCATCACTAGTGGGCACTGGCAGGCATCCCTGATGGGGCTGCACTGATAATCATTGCACTGATTATCAGTGCAGATCCCCTCTGTGAAGAAGCCACTTATCGGCTCTCCTCTATTCATGCGCTGTCAGCTTGAGTAGAGGAATTTTGGCACTTCCTATTTATACTGTGATCAGCTGTTATTGGACGCAGCTGATCACATGGTAAAGAGCCTACGTCATAGGCTCTTTACTATGATCGGAGATGCGATGTGACCGATCGTCGAGCTGTGTACCCCACGGGGGCGCGCACGAGCGGTTTGTTCTGAAGGATGTCATATGATGTCCAGTCAGAAAAAGGGAGTGGTTAGAAAAAGCTACACCCTGGTTATTTTTGATCACTTCCGTGTTGTTCAAGTAGCTCTCCACTTCTCCAAGTTTGCCTTCCCCCTACCATAGATGATATCATACTGCAGCTATACAGCTATGAAACTGTAAGCACAGGAGTGCCTAGGCACCCTCAAATACCAGGAAGTACACTGCTATTTTTCAAGAGGAATTCCAGACAAAAGGTGACATTTTTAGGGTATTGACATTTCTAGATGTTCCCTATAACATAACAGCAAATCTTCACTTTTTGAGTTAGGTTGAGTTCCTCTTCCAACAACAAGCGTTCAAAAATGGAATATCAGATTCAGAGGCGCCCCCCCCCTGTCCATCACTGCCTCCCCTATCCATCCGTCTGGCCCCTTTCAGGAGACCGGCGCATGGATTCCAATGCGGAGGGGCTGTTTTTTTTGAAGCACCTATTAGAGCATCTGGGTGGGCTCGGCTCGCAGAGAGTGCGCTCCGTGCCCACCCAGGTAAGTAAACATTCGCTGTTGTAACACTGATCCTTCTCCCGGCCAATCAGGAAGTGGGTTTTGACACCGGTCGCCCAAATGGCTGAAAGGACAGGCGATCCTTTTGGATGCCTAGGAGGAGGTGGGAGGAGCCGCATGGTGGAAGCCGCCGTGATGCAGTGCAGAGAGAACACAGGAGCCGCTGCCTGCCGCCCATAGGAGCCCGCAACCCACCGCCCGTAGGAGCCCACAACTTGCCCCCCATAGGAGCCCACAACCCACCCATAGGAGCCCACAACCCACCGCCCGTAGAAGCCCACAACCCGCCGCCCATAGGAGCCTGCAGCCCGCCCATAGAAGCTTGCAACCCGCCGCCCGTAGGAGCCCACAACCCGCCGCCCATAGGAGCCCACAACCCGAACCGTAGGAGCCCGCAACCCGCTGCCCGTAGGAGCCTGCAGCCCGCCGTTAGGAGCCAGGGCCGGACTGGCCTACCGGGATACCGGGAAATATCCCGGTAGGCTGGCTGCATTGTAGTACCGCTGGGGCCGCTCACTGCCTGTGTCAGCATCAGCACTCTAAAGAGCAGTGTCTCCGCTCTCAAGGGGCCGCTCACTGCCTGTGTCCTGACTGACTCCTGACCTAAAGATCAGCAGCGGTGGCCGCTTCTGCTGCACTATGCCATGGCTGCCTGTGTGTCACTCACTGTCTCTTCTGTTCGCGCCGCCCACCACACTCATCATCATGCCTCGCTCTGTCTGTGTGCCTGAGGGGGAGGAGCAGGAGAACGCCGTGCTGCTCCATTTTGCCTCATCCCGTGCGGCGCCAGCCAGCACCGCCCACTATCTGCACGAGGAGAGAATTTCAGTGAATGGCCGGCAGTGCAGCTGCTACAGCACAAGAATCAAGGTTTTTTTTTTTTTTTTTTTTTTGTACCATCAAACGCAGCCACTGTACCATCAAACGCAGCCACTGTACCCATAAATTGCCACCACTGTGCCCATTAAACGCTGCCACTGTACCATCAAACGCAGCCACTGTACCATCAAACGCAGCCACTGTACCCATAAATTGCCACCTCTCTCTCTCTCTCTCTCTCTCTCTCTCTCTCTCTCTCTCTCTCTCTCTCTCGTTCAAGTGCCAGATAACTTTGAAAAGCTGTATACCATCAAACGCTGCCACTGTGCCCATAGATTGCCAACACTGTGCCCTGCCCATCAAACGCAGCCACTGTACCCATCAATTGCCACCACTGTGCCCATTAAATGCAGCCACTGTACCATCAAACGCAGCCACTGTACCATCAAACACAGCCGCCCACTGTACCCATAAATTGCCACCACTGTGCCCATTAAACGCTGCCACTGTACCATCAAACGCAGCCACTGTGCCCATCAAACGCAGCCACTGTACCATCAAACGCAGCCACTGTACCCATAAATTGCCACCACTGTGCCCATTAAACGCTGCCACTGTACCATCAAACGCAGCCACTGTACCATCAAACGCAGCCACTCTACCCATCAATTGCCACCACTGTGCCCATTAAACGCAGCCACTGTACCATCAAACGCAGCCACTGTACCATCAAACACAGCCGCCCACTGTACCCATAAATTGCCACCACTGTGCCCATTAAACGCTGCCACTGTACCATCAAACGCAGCCACTGTACCATCAAACGCAGCCACTGTACCATCAAACGCAGCCACTGTACCCATCAATTGCAGCCACTGTGCCCATCAAACGCAGCCACTGTACCCATAAATTGCCTCCACTGTGCCCATTAAACGCTGCCACTGTACCATCAAACGCAGCCACTGTACCATCAAACGCAGCCACTGTACCCATAAATTGCCACCACTGTGCCCATTAAACGCTGCCACTGTACCATCAAACACAGCCACTGTACCATCAAATGCAGCCACTGTACCCATCAATTGCAGCCACTGTGCCCATTAAACGCTGCCACTGTACGATCAAACGCAGCCACTGTACCCATCAATTGTAGCCACTGTGCCCATCAAACGCATCCACTGTACCATCAAACGCAGCCACTGTACCCATAAATTGCCACCACTGTGCCCATTAAACACAGCCACTGTGCCCATCAAACGCAGCCACTGTACCATCAAACGCAGCCACTGTACCCATAAATTGCCTCCACTGTGCCCATTAAACGCTGCCACTGTACCATCACACGCTGCCACTGTACCATCAAACGCAGCCACTGTACCCATAAATTGCCACCACTGTGCCCATTAAACGCTGCCACTGTACCATCAAACGCAGCCACTGTACCATCAAACGCAGCCACTGTACCCATAAATTGCCACCACTGTGCCCATTAAACGCTGCCACTGTACCATCACATGCAGCCACTGTACCATCAAATGCAGCCACTGTACCCATCAATTGCAGCCACTGTGCCCATTAAACGCTGCCACTGTACCATCAAACGCAGCCACTGTACCATCAAACGCAGCCACTGTACCCATCAATTGCAGCCACTGTGCCCATCAAACGCATCCACTGTACCATCAAACACAGCCACTGTACCCATAAATTGCCACCACTGTGCCCATTAAACACAGCCACTGTGCCCATCAAACGCAGCCACTGTACCATCAAACGCAGCCACTGTACCCATAAATTGCCTCCACTGTGCCCATTAAACGCTGCCACTGTACCATTACACGCTGCCACTGTACCATCACACGCAGCCACTGTACCATCAAACGCAGCCACTGTACCCATAAATTGCCACCACTGTGCCCATTAAACGCTGCCACTGTACCATCAAACGCAGCCACTGTACCATCAAACGCAGCCACTGTACCCATAAATTGCCACCACTGTGCCCATTAAACGCTGCCACTGTACCATCACATGCAGCCACTGTACCATCAAATGCAGCCACTGTACCCATCAATTGCAGCCACTTTGCCCATTAAACGCTGCCACTGTACCATCAAACGCAGCCACTGTACCATCAAACGCAGCCACTGTACCCATCAATTGCAGCCACCGTGCCCATCAAACGCAGCAACTGTACCATCAAACGCAGCCACTGTACCCATAAATTGCCACCACTGTGCCCATTAAACGCTGCCACTGTACCATCAAATGCAGCCACTGTACCATCAAACGCAGCCACTGTACCCATAAATTGCCACCCCTCTCTCTCTCTCTCTCTCTCTCTCTCTCTCTCTCTCTCTCGTTTGTTCAAGTGCCAGATAACTTTGAAAAGCTGTATACCATCAAACGCTGCCACTGTGCCCATAGATTGCCAACACTGTGCCCTGCCCATCAAACGCAGCCACTGTACCCATCAATTGCCACCACTGTGCCCATTAAACGCAGCCACTGTACCATCAAACGCAGCCACTGTACCATCAAACACAGCCGCCCACTGTACCCATAAATTGCCACCACTGTGCCCATTAAACGCAGCCACTGTACCATCAAACGCAGCCACTGTGCCCATCAAACGCAGCCACTGTACCATCAAACGCAGCCACTGTACCCATAAATTGCCACCACTGTGCCCATTAAACGCTGCCACTGTACCATCAAACGCAGCCACTGTACCATCAAACGCAGCCACTGTACTCATCAATTGCCACCACTGTGCCCATTAAACGCAGCCACTGTACCATCAAACGCAGCCACTGTACCATCAAACACAGCCGCCCACTGTACCCATAAATTGCCACCACTGTGCCCATTAAACGCTGCCACTGTACCATCAAACGCAGCCACTGTACCATCAAACGCAGCCACTGTACCATCAAACGCAGCCACTGTACCCATCAATTGCAGCCACTGTGCCCATCAAACGCAGCCACTGTACCCATAAATTGCCTCCACTGTGCCCATTAAACGCTGCCACTGTACCATCAAACGCAGCCACTGTACCCATAAATTGCCTCCACTGTGCCCATTAAACGCTGCCACTGTACCATCACACGCTGCCACTGTACCATCACACGCAGCCACTGTACCATCAAACGCAGCCACTGTACCCATAAATTGCCACCACTGTGCCCATTAAACGCTGCCACTGTACCCATAAATTGCCTCCACTGTACCCATTAAACGCTGCCACTGTACCATCAAACGCAGCCACTGTACCCATAAATTGCCTCCACTGTGCCCATTAAACGCTGCCACTGTACCATCACACGCTGCCACTGTACCATCACACGCAGCCACTGTACCATCAAACGCAGCCACTGTACCCGTAAATTGCCACCACTGTGCCCATTAAACGCTGCCACTGTACCATCAAACGCAGCCACTGTACCATCAAACGCAGCCACTGTACCCATAAATTGCCACCACTGTGCCCATTAAACGCAGCCACTGTACCATCAAACGCAGCCACTGTACCATCAAACACAGCCGCCCACTGTACCCATAAATTGCCACCACTGTGCCCATTAAACGCTGCCACTGTATCATCAAACGCAGCCACTGTACCATCAAACGCAGCCACTGTACCATCAAACGCAGCCACTGTACCCATCAATTGCAGCCACTGTGCCCATCAAACGCAGCCACTGTACCATCAAACGCAGCCACTGTACCCATAAATTGCCACCACTGTGCCCATTAAACGCTGCCACTGTACCATCAAACGCAGCCACTGTACCATCAAACGCAGCCACTGTACCATCAAACGCAGCCACTGTACCCATAAATTGCCACCTCTCTCTCTCTCTCTCTCTCTCTCTCTCTCTCTCTCTCTCTCTGTACCATCAAACGCAGCCACTGTACCATCAAACGCAGCCACTGTACCATCAAACGCAGCCACTGTACCCATCAATTGCAGCCACTGTGCCCATCAAACGCAGCCACTGTACCATCAAACGCAGCCACTGTACCCATAAATTGCCACCACTGTGCCCATTAAACGCTGCCACTGTACCATCAAACGCAGCCACTGTACCATCAAACGCAGCCACTGTACCCATAAATTGCCACCACTGTGCCCATTAAACGCTGCCACTGTACCATCAAACGCAGCCACTGTACCATCAAATGCAGCCACTCTACCCATCAATTGCAGCCACTGTGCCCATCAAACGCATCCACTGTACCATCAAACGCAGCCACTGTACCCATAAATTGCCACCACTGTGCCCATTAAACACAGCCACTGTGCCCATCAAACGCAGCCACTGTACCATCAAACGCAGCCACTGTACCCATAAATTGCCACCACTGTGCCCATTAAACGCTGCCACTGTACCATCAAACGCAGCCACTGTACCATCAAACGCAGCCACTGTACCATCAATTGCCACCACTGTGCCCATTAAACGCTGCCACTGTACCATCAAACGCAGCCACTGTACCATCAAACGCATCCACTGTACCCATAAATTGCCACCACTGTGCCCATTAAACGCTGCCACTGTACCATCAAACACAGCCACTGTACCATCAAATGCAGCCACTGTACCCATCAATTGCAGCCACTGTGCCCATTAAACGCTGCCACTGTACCATCAAACGCAGCCACTGTACCCATCAATTGCAGCCACTGTGCCCATCAAACGCAGCCACTGTACCATCAAACGCAGCCACTGTACCCATAAATTGCCTCCACTGTGCCCATTAAACGCTGCCACTGTACCATCACACGCTGCCACTGTACCATCACACGCAGCCACTGTACCATCAAACGCAGCCACTGTACCCATAAATTGCCACCACTGTGCCCATTAAACGCTGCCACTGTACCATCAAACGCAGCCACTGTACCATCAAACGCAGCCACTGTACCCATAAATTGCCACCACTGTGCCCATTAAACGCTGCCACTGTACCATCACATGCAGCCACTGTACCATCAAATGCAGCCACTGTACCCATCAATTGCAGCCACTGTGCCCATTAAACGCTGCCACTGTACCATCAAACGCAGCCACTGTACCATCAAACGCAGCCACTGTACCCATCAATTGCAGCCACTGTGCCCATCAAACGCATCCACTGTACCATCAAACACAGCCACTGTACCCATAAATTGCCACCACTGTGCCCATTAAACACAGCCACTGTGCCCATCAAACGCAGCCACTGTACCATCAAACGCAGCCACTGTACCCATAAATTGCCTCCACTGTGCCCATTAAACGCTGCCACTGTACGATCACACGCTGCCACTGTACCATCACACGCAGCCACTGTACCATCAAACGCAGCCACTGTACCCATAAATTGCCACCACTGTGCCCATTAAACGCTGCCACTGTACCATCAAACGCAGCCACTGTACCATCAAACGCAGCCACTGTACCCATAAATTGCCACCACTGTGCCCATTAAATGCTGCCACTGTACCATCACATGCAGCCACTGTACCATCAAATGCAGCCACTGTACCCATCAATTGCAGCCACTGTGCCCATTAAACGCTGCCACTGTACCATCAAACGCAGCCACTGTACCATCAAACGCAGCCACTGTACCCATCAATTGCAGCCACTGTGCCCATCAAACGCATCCACTGTACCATCAAACGCAGCCACTGTACCCATAAATTGCCACCACTGTGCCCATTAAACACAGCCACTGTGCCCATCAAACGCAGCCACTGTACCATCAAACGCAGCCACTGTACCCATAAATTGCCTCCACTGTGCCCATTAAACGCTGCCACTGTATCATCACACGCTGTCACTGTACCATCACACGCAGCCACTGTACCATCAAACGCAGCCACTGTACCCATAAATTGCCACCACTGTGCCCATTAAACGCTGCCACTGTACCATCAAACGCAGCCACTGTACCATCAAACGCAGCCACTGTACCCATAAATTGCCACCACTGTGCCCATTAAACGCTGCCACTGTACCCATAAATTGCCTCCACTGTGCCCATTAAACACTGCCACTGTACCATCAAACGCAGCCACTGTACCCATAAATTGCCTCCACTGTGCCCATTAAACGCTGCCACTGTACCATCACACGCTGCCACTGGACCATCACACGCAGCCACTGTACCATCAAACGCAGCCACTGTACCCATAAATTGCCACCACTGTGCCCATTAAACGCTGCCACTGTACCATCACACGCAGCCACTGTACCATCAAATGCAGCCACTGTACCCATCAATTGCAGCCACTGTGCCCATTAAACGCTGCCACTGTACCATCAAACACAGCCACTGTACCATCAAACGCAGCCACTGTACCATCAAACGCAGCCACTGTACCCATCAATTGCCACCACTGTGCCCATTAAACGCAGCCACTGTACCATCAAACGCAGCCACTGTACCATCAAACACAGCCGCCCACTGTACCCATAAATTGCCACCACTGTGCCCATTAAACGCTGCCACTGTACCATCAAACGCAGCCACTGTACCATCAAACGCAGCCACTGTACCCATCAATTGCCACCACTGTGCCCATTAAACGCTGCCACTGTACCATCAAACGCAGCCACTGTACCATAAAACGCAGCCACTGTACCATCAAACGCAGCCACTGTACCCATAAATTGCCACCACTGTGTCCATTAAACGCTGCCACTGTACCATCAAACGCAGCCACTGTACCATCAAACGCAGCCACTCTACCCATCAATTGCAGCCACTGTGCCCATCAAACGCATCCACTGTACCATCAAACGCAGCCACTGTACCCATAAATTGCCACCACTGTGCCCATTAAACACAGCCACTGTGCCCATCAAACGCAGCCACTGTACCATCAAACGCAGCCACTGTACCCATAAATTGCCACCACTGTGCCCATTAAACGCTGCCACTGTACCATCAAACGCAGCCACTGTACCATCAAACGCAGCCACTGTCCCATCAATTGCCACCACTGTGCCCATTAAACGCTGCCACTGTACCATCAAACGCAGCCACTGTACCATCAAACGCAGCCACTGTACCCATAAATTGCCACCACTGTGCCCATTAAACGCTGCCACTGTACCATCAAACACAGCCACTGTACCATCAAATGCAGCCACTGTACCCATCAATTGCAGCCACTGTGCCCATTAAACGCTGCCACTGTACCATCAAACGCAGCCACTGTACCCATCAATTGCAGCCACTGTGCCCATCAAACGCATCCACTGTACCATCAAACGCAGCCACTGTACCCATAAATTGCCACCACTGTGCCCATTAAACACAGCCACTGTGCCCATCAAACGCAGCCACTGTACCATCAAACGCAGCCACTGTACCCATAAATTGCCTCCACTGTGCCCATTAAACGCTGCCACTGTACCATCACACGCTGCCACTGTACCATCACACGCAGCCACTGTACCATCAAACGCAGCCACTGTACCCATAAATTGCCACCACTGTTCCCATTAAACGCTGCCACTGTACCATCAAACGCAGCCACTGTACCATCAAACGCAGCCACTGTACCCATAAATTGCCACCACTGTGCCCATTAAACGCTGCCACTGTACCATCACATGCAGCCACTGTACCATCAAATGCAGCCACTGTACCCATCAATTGCAGCCACTGTGCCCATTAAACGCTGCCACTGTACCATCAAACGCAGCCACTGTACCATCAAACGCAGCCACTGTACCCATCAATTGCAGCCACTGTGCCCATCAAACGCATCCACTGTACCATCAAACGCAGCCACTGTACCCATAAATTGCCACCACTGTGCCCATTAAACACAGCCACTGTGCCCATCAAACGCAGCCACTGTACCATCAAACGCAGCCACTGTACCCATAAATTGCCTCCACTGTGCCCATTAAACGCTGCCACTGTACCATCACACGCTGCCACTGTACCATCACACGCAGCCACTGTACCATCAAACGCAGCCACTGTACCCATAAATTGCCACCACTGTGCCCATTAAACGCTGCCACTGTACCATCAAACGCAGCCACTGTACCATCAAACGCAGCCACTGTACCATCAAACGCAGCCACTGTACCCATAAATTGCCACCACTGTGCCCATTAAACGCTGCCACTGTACCATCACACGCAGCCACTGTACCATCAAATGCAGCCACTGTACCCATCAATTGCAGCCACTGTGCCCATTAAACGCTGCCACTGTACCATCAAACACAGCCACTGTACCATCAAACGCAGCCACTGTACCATCAAACGCAGCCACTGTACCCATCAATTGCCACCACTGTGCCCATTAAACGCAGCCACTGTACCATCAAACGCAGCCACTGTACCATCAAACACAGCCGCCCACTGTACCCATAAATTGCCACCACTGTGCCCATTAAACGCTGCCACTGTACCATCAAACGCAGCCACTGTACCATCAAACGCAGCCACTGTACCATCAAACGCAGCCACTGTACCCATCAATTGCAGCCACTGTGCCCATCAAACGCAGCCACTGTACCATCAAACGCAGCCACTGTACCCATAAATTGCCACCACTGTGCCCATTAAACGCTGCCACTGTACCATCAAACGCAGCCACTGTACCATCAAACGCAGCCACTGTACCCATAAATTGCCACCACTGTGCCCATTAAACGCTGCCATTGTACCATCAAACACAGCCACTGTACCATCAAATGCAGCCACTGTACCCATCAATTGCAGCCACTGTGCCCATTAAACGCTGCCACTGTACCATCAAACGCAGCCACTGTACCCATCAATTGCAGCCACTGTGCCCATCAAACGCATCCACTGTACCATCAAATGCAGCCACTGTACCCATAAATTGCCACCACTGTGCCCATTAAACACAGCCACTGTGCCCATCAAACGCAGCCACTGTACCATCAAACGCAGCCACTGTACCCATAAATTGCCTCCACTGTGCCCATTAAACGCTGCCACTGTACCATCACACGCTGCCACTGTACCATCACACGCAGCCACTGTACCATCAAACGCAGCCACCGTACCCATAAATTGCCACCACTGTGCCCATTAAACGCTGCCACTGTACCATCAAACGCAGCCACTGTACCATCAAACGCAGCCACTGTACCCATAAATTGCCACCACTGTGCCCATTAAACGCTGCCACTGTACCATCACACGCAGCCACTGTACCATCAAATGCAGCCACTGTACCCATCAATTGCAGCCACTGTGCCCATTAAACGCTGCCACTGTACCATCAAACACAGCCACTGTACCATCAAACGCAGCCACTGTACCCATAAATTGCCACCACTGTGCCCGTTAAACACAGCCACTGTGCCCATCAAACGCAGCCACTGTACCATCAAACGCAGCCACTGTACCCATAAATTGCCACCACTGTGCCCATTAAACGCTGCCACTGTGCCCATCAAACGCAGCCACTGTACCATCAAACGCAGCCACTGTACCATCAAACGCAGCCACTGTACCCATAAATTGCCACCACTGTGCCCATTAAACACAGTCACTGTGCCCATCAAACGCTGCTACTATACCCATAAATTGCTGCCACTGTGCCCCATCAAACGCAGCCACTGTACCCATTAATTGCAGCCACTGTGCCCATTAAACGCTGCCACTGTACCATCAAACGCAGCCACTGTACCATCAAACGCAGCCACTGCACCCATAAATTGCCACCACTGTGCCCATTAAACGCTGCCACTGTGCCCATCAAACGCATCCACTGTACCATCAAACGCAGCCACTGTACCCATAAATTGCCACCACTGTGCCCACTAAACACAGCCACTGTGCCCATCAAACGCAGCCACTGTACCCATAAATTGCCGCCACTGTGCCCATCAAACACAGCCACTGTGCCCATCAAACGCAGCCACTGTGCCCATCAAACGCAGCCACTGTACCATCAAACGCAGCCACTGTACCCATAAATTGCCTCCACTGTGCCCATTAAACGCTGCCACTGTACCATCACACGCTGCCACTGTACCATCACACGCAGCCACTGTACCATCAAACGCAGCCACTGTACCCATAAATTGCCACCACTGTGCCCATTAAACGCTGCCACTGTACCATCAAATGCAGCCACTGTACCATCAAACGCAGCCACTGTACCCATAAATTGCCACCACTGTGCCCATTAAACGCTGCCACTGTACCATCACACGCAGCCACTGTACCATCAAATGCAGCCACTGTACCCATCAATTGCAGCCACTGTGCCCATTAAATGCTGCCACTGTACCATCAAACGCAGCCACTGTACCATCAAACGCAGCCACTGTACCCATAAATTGCCACCACTGTGCCCGTTAAACACAGCCACTGTGCCCATCAAACGCAGCCACTGTACCATCAAACGCAGCTACTGTACCCATAAATTGCCACCACTGTGCCCATTAAACGCTGCCACTGTGCCCATCAAACGCAGCCACTGTACCATCAAACGCAGCCACTGTACCCATAAATTGCCACCACTGTGCCCATTAAACACAGTCACTGTGCCCATCAAACGCTGCTACTATACCCATAAATTGCTGCCACTGTGCCCCATCAAACGCAGCCACTGTACCCATTAATTGCAGCCACTGTGCCCATTAAACGCTGCCACTGTACCATCAAACGCAGCCACTGTACCATCAAACGCAGCCACTGCACCCATAAATTGCCACCACTGTGCCCATTAAACGCTGCCACTGTGCCCATCAAACGCATCCACTGTACCATCAAACGCAGCCACTGTACCCATAAATTGCCACCACTGTGCCCATTAAACACAGCCACTGTGCCCATCAAACGCAGCCACTGTACCCATAAATTGCCGCCACTGTGCCCATCCAACGCAGCCACTGTGCCCATCAAACGCAGCCACTGTGCCCATCAAACGCAGCCACTGTAACCATCAATTGCCGCCAATTTGCCCCATCAATTGCCACCAGTTTGCCCATTAAATCCTGCCAGTGTCCCCCCCGCCCGGCACTTACCTGTCTCAGGTCAGCGCGTTGCTCCACGCTCCCTCCGATAGGCATCCAATCACAGCGCCTGTCGCTTCAGCCAATCAGGTGACAAGTAACCAGACCCAGTGCACCTGATTGGCTGAGAGGCGGGTCAGTGTTAGGGAAGCGATTTATTTGATTTCCTAACACAGCACTGTGTAAGCAGCTAACGCACAGCAGTGTGCCCGCTGTTTACCAATTTGGAAGCCTATTAGAGCTGACAGCTCTAATCAGGCACTTCTAAAAACACCCCCGCCCCTGTAATTCACATGCCGATGCCCGACAAGGGTGCCGGACACCTGAATAGGGGGGGGGGGGGGCAGCAGCGACAATAGATAGATTCATGCAATGGATGAATCTGTCTATTGAAGATTGACGGGTGCAATGGACGCACCGCCACTGCCCAGTTGTATTTCCCCTGGGTGGGGAAATCCCACCATGTTTTACATTATACATTCCTATACACGGTGTGCCCTAAAAAAGGAGGTGGGCATTAAGGGACAGAGTGGTGTGCAGGCAATTTGTTTTATTTTTTGTGTGCATTACTAGGCACTTTCACCCCCTTCCTTCCCAGGCCAATTTTCAGCTTTCAGCGCTGTCACACTTTCAATGACAATTGCGCGGTCATGCAACGCTGTTCACACAAATAGAGCTTTCTTTTGGTGGTATTTATTCACGACTCAGTTTTTTATTTTTTGCGATATAAGCGGAAAAAAAGAGCGGAAATTTGGAAAAAAAAAAACAATATTTTCTTCTTTCTATTTTAAAAGAAATCCAATAAAATCTAATTTTGTCATACATGTAAGCCAAAATGTATTCTGCTACATGTCTTTGGTAAAAAAATCATGTTAAGTGTATAATAATTGGTTTGTGTGATCACGGACATATGTACGCAGATGATCATTGGGACATATGATTTTATTGTTACATATGTGGGGGACAGGTTTTTTTACTGTGTGGGGACAGTGTTTTGGGGACTTTGTGTGTTTACATTGTTTTGGGACATGTGTGGGGACAGTAGGCTGGTGATCAATGTGTAAAAAGCTGTAAAAAACAGCTCATACTCACTGATCACTGGCCGGCTGCAGAGATCCGCTCTCCTCTCCGACAACTTCCGTGTGAGGAGAGGAGAGACTATTGCCTAGAAAACGGCTCTCTATTTACATCACATGATGGCTGTGATTCCACACAGCCATCATGTGATCAGGAGAGCCAATCACAGAGCCCTCCTGCCGATCGGAGATGCGCCGTGTCCAGGTGACACAAGCGCATTGGAATCGCCCCGCTGCGCGGGCACGCACGCACACGATCCCCCTCCTTCTGAGGGACGTTCCTGAACGTCCACTCAGAAGGAGGAAGCGCCCACCCGGCCGCATATGTGCAGTGGCCGGGTGGGATGTGGTTAAAGAGCAACTGTCATTTCTGTCCTGCAGCGGCTCCTCCTCTGACCCGCTGTTGACTCACCGACAGTCTCATTCACTTTAATGGGATGGCTGGTGATGCGGCGCTGACACAACAAGGTGAGGGATGTGGCGGCAGCAGGCGAGTGGATGCCCCCTAACAGGCGCTGCCATGATGGATCTGAAATGACAGGTGCTCTTTAAATGTAAGGAACCATTTTTGCTGGTAGTTAGAATCTTTGATATTTGCAAACAAAATGAAGGTTTCCTATTTAGAATAATAAGCTGTCAGGTTGGTAAAACAGCGATATCAGAACCGATTCAATCATACAGTTTGTAGTGTATATAGATATGCAAAACAATGGGATAAGTAATATTCCTGAATTTTGCTCATGGTTACTGTGACATTAATGCAGTGCATGTTATCTCAACTTGCAGAGTTTGGATTCATTGAATGAGTTTACCAAAAATGAAAATATTGCAGAATATACAGCCTCTTTTTTTTTTTTTTCCTATTTCCTCTTAAAGCGGGATTCCGCCCCTGAAAAAAAAAATTTAAAGTCAGCAGCTGCTAACACTGTAGCTGCTGACTTTAAATAAGTACTTACCTGTCCTGGGTGCCCGCGATGTCGGCTGCCCGAGGCCGACCCGTCCCTCGGCTCTCGGGTCCCGGCACCACCATCCTAGGTAAGGGAAACAGGCAATGGAGCCTTGCGGCTTCGCTGCCAGTTTCCTACTGCGCATGCGCGAGCGGTGCGGCGCTTTGTGAATGGGACGCGATGTGTTGTGGGACACACACAGTTCCCATAACACACCGCGCCCCATTCCCCAGAAGACAACGCGGGGAGCAGAAGACTGAAGATCACCGCGGTGTAGGAAGAGGCAGATTAGGAAGACTGCCTAGCAACAGCCATTTCACGTAAGTAAAAAAATTTTTTTTTTCTTTTCCTTCATTTTTTAGGTATTTTTTGGTGCATTTTTTTTTCAGGGTGGACCTCCACTTTAAATAGAAAACTATCTTTTAGATTTTTACTCCAAAAGCATTTTATTAAGATAAATTTGATAAAAATCAAACAAATCTTTTTTTTTTAAAATCATTGATTTTTATCCACCCTGATAACCAGGGACTTACGGTAAGACTGTACAGGTGTAGTGAAGTGATGGAGGATAAACTGGGCCGGAGTGTGTTCCAGGGAGTAGGTGGAGATTAGTGACGTTATTTTGTGAACCTGTGACCAGAAAGGTTGTATTAGTGAACATGACCACAAAATATGTGTAGTGATCCAGGTTCCCTGGAGCTTCTCCAGCAAGTGTTGGGGGTGTCTGATGGTATTTATTAAGCTTAACAGGTGTGTGATAACATCTAGTGAGGGTCTTATAGTTATTCTCCTGGATCGAGACATTTAGTGATGCCTTTGTGGGCAAAAGTGAAAATGCGCTCCCACTGATCCTCTGTTTGGTCCATTTGCAATCCCCTTTCCCAGGCTTGGCATACTTCCCCAGATATGTGGGAGAAGTACGCATAAAGCATATTATGAATATTTGATAGTACATGCTGCTGGGGTGAGGATTGGGAGCACAGGGTTTTAAAAGGGGAGAGTGCCCAGGAAACCGTTGAATTACAGTTACTGTCATGTAAAAAGTGGTGGATTTGGAAATATGTCCAGTTAGGGAATTAGTTATTAGATGTTTTTGCTGTTTGCTGACAGCGTGTTTTGATCTAGGAAAGATTTAGGAAACATGTATTTTTATTTTTTTTTTTGTGATTGAAATGGATAAGAAGGGTGAAGGTAAAAGAAAACAGAAAGGAGGAGCAGAAAAAGAACGTGAAAAAAAAAAAAAAAAACTCTTAGAAAAAGATGCAAACCAGTATCAAAAAGTCAGTAGCATGTTTAAGATAGTGGCAACAAAGCATGACTTACCACCTGCATCTCCACCTAAAGGCAGTGGTGCTAGCTGTAGCACAATACCTAGCACTGTACAAGTGGATATGGATACTGATGCAGGTGAAGATATTCACCGCAGTATTGGACCTCCTATTGAGCTAGAAACTGATGAAGAATTGGAAGAAGAAATTGTGGATGAATCATTAGCAGCAGAAGAGATTCCAGAAGTAGTGGGCATTAATGAGGGCATACCTGACACAGTTGATGATAAAATGTGGTTTATCAGATCAAAGTCAGAAAATTTGGATTCATTCTTCCGGTTTCATCCATGTCAACCAGATTTCCATTCTTTTAATTTGAAAAAGTTATATGAGAGGAGGGATGGAAAGAAGCGTCACTGGTTGACCTATTCACATGGACATGGTGTTTTTTTCTGCATGGTGTGTCTTGCTTTCAGTAGAAAGACAGACATCAGTGCTTTTATTGATGGTTGCTTTGATGAAAAACATATGTATCAGAGAATTGAAGAGCACGAAAAAAGCAACCTCCACAATAATAGCTCTGAATTCTTCTTGATGAGATCAAAGAATATGGACATATCTAGTCATTTCTTTGAGAAACAAACAACAGCCAGAAAGGAGGAAGTGAAGAGAAAACGTGCCATCCTAGAGAGAGTGATTGACACCATCAAGCTGATTGGAAAAAGAGGTCTAAGCTATAGGGCAACAGCTGAAGCAGCATATACTTTAGAAGATAAAAATTTGGACCATGGAAACTTCCTTGAGATTTTGCTACTCCTAAGCAAGTTTGATCCCTTGCTGAAAAATCACCTTGATACAGTTATTAAAAAAAGTAAAAAGAAGCATCAAGGTGCAACGAGTAGCAAAGGACGTGGCGGCTTTGTTACACTAATTTCTAAAACGACAGTGAACAATATCATCTGTGTAATTTCAACACTTTTAAAAAAAGGTATTGCCCAAGAGATCAGAGATGCTGGCATGTTCTCAATTCAGCTAGATACAACGCAGGATATAAATGTCTCAGACCAGTGTTCAATTATAATTAGATATGTCACGGATGTGGTCCATGAACGTCTAGTTGCTGTGGTAAATTGCACATCCACGACAGGGAAGGCTTTGTGTGAACTGGTTTGCGATGTATTGGAATCCATGGAAATTGACGTTACAAACTGTGTTGGGAACTCAACAGATGGAGCTTCTAATATGCAGGGGCAGTACAACGGATTCAGCACATGGCTGAGTAAAAAAGCGCCTGGCCAGATTCATGTTTGGTGTTATGCACATGTACTAAATCTGGTGATGATGGATGTCACAAAGATATCTGTTCAGGCAATATCATTGTTCGGCCTTTTAAATTCATGTGCTGTGTTTATCCGTGAATCTTACCTCCGGATGAATGTATGGCGGGATAAGTCTCAGGAAGAAAGATTCCGATCACTTTCTGTGATTGGAGAAACAAGATGGTGGTCCACAGATGCAGCACTTACAAAGGTGTTTGGTTCATTTAATGATCCAAGTAGAGCTTTGTATGTAAATTTTGATCCAGACCATGGCAGCGATATCATGTTCTGATCATTTTAATGCTGACATAAGATACAAGGCTGGAACTTTCTTAGACTCCCTCAAGAAATTCAAAACATGTATAACAGCACAGCTGTACTTATTTATTTTCAAGAATACCACTCCACTATCCTTGTACCTGCAAACACAGGGTATGGACAGGGCTGGACTGGGACAAAAATTTGGCCCTGGACTTCATCATGACCGGCCCACTTTAATTTTGAGTGTCCCCAACAGCAGCCCCCTTCACATCAGAGTCTCCACCAACAGCCCACTTCACATCAGAGTGTCCCCATCAGCAGCCCCCTTCCCATCAGAGTGTCCCCATCAGCAGCCCCCTTCCCATCAGTGTGTCCACATCAGAGTACCCATCAGCAGCCCCCTTCATATCAGAGTCCCCACCAGCAGCCCCCTTCACATAAGTGTATTCCCATCAGAAGCCCCCTTCCCATCAGTGTGTCCCCATCAGCAGCCCCCTTCCCATCAGTGTGTCCACATCAGAGTCCCCACCAGCAGCCCCCTCCACATCAGAGTCCCCACCAGCAGCCCCCTTCACATCAGAGTCCCCATGAGAACCCCCCTTCACATCAGTGTGTCCTCCCTCTCCTCCCCCATGTACTCACAGTTTTGAAGGCAGCTTCTCGTTCCTCTCTCCAGTCATGAGATAACAAGTGATAAGAGGAGAGAGGAAGGAAAGTCTGCCAGCTATCTTCCCCTTCAGGCTGGAGGGAGCAGAAAGCCTAATGCTCTCTCCAGCAAGTGACGGCAGCTGCTCCTCCTGACAGGAGTGAAATTGCGATCACTCACTGTCAGAGAGGAGCGGCTCCAGGACTGCACCTGACCAGCCCACTGAGCCATCGGCCCACCGGGAAACTCCCGGTAGTCCCGATGGCCAGTACATGCCTGGGTATGGATATACTGCAGGCATACCGAATGGTGTCAGAAACCGTTGACAACCTACAAGCACATGATCATGATTCTCAAATGATTATAGATACTGCAAAGAAGTTTGCAGTCTGGGCAAATGGCAAGTTGGAGACAACTGATTGCCAAGTTATGATTGAGGAAGACTTTCCACCAACTAAAAGAATACAACGAAAGAAAAGAATGGCTGGTGAGCTTGCAGTAGACGAACCAATCTTGTTGGCAAGTGATCAGTTCAGGGTGGAGGTATACAAAGTGACCTTAGACAAGATTATTAATAGTCTGCAGAGCCGATTTACAAAACATGGTCAGCTATTTACAGATTTGGCATGTTTGGATCCCAGAAATTTTGAAGACATTTTGCTACACCTTCCCAACAATGCATTAGAACGACTGAGCAGTCTTGTAATTAAATTTGACTCCATGGCAACTAAAGAGAAACTGCAAAGTGAGCTACTTGATTTTTCATCAAAGTGGCAAAGATTGAAAATGTCTCTTGATGAAGAATATACTCATGCTAACAATGAAGGTCAAGATGAAGACGCCATCCATTCTCATCTTATCACTGAAACTGAGGAACAACCATACTCAACTGTTGGTGATCAAAATGGAAAGTGCAAGACTTGTAAGAACTGTATAGCATGCTGCTACAATGTGTTACTGCGTTACAACTTATACAGTCTGACGTATAGTTCACTTTTTAATGCATACAAATTGACACTGACACTTTCCTCTTCTCAAGTAGCATGTGAAAGGTCATTTTCAAAACTGAAATATATCTTGAACAGACTTCGAAATTCCCTCTCTCAACCACATTTGGAGGCCTTTATGCTCATGTCCATGGAAAAAGAGGCCTTGATTGGACTAAGCAATGTAACCATCATTGATGTTCTGGCTTCAAAAAGCAGCTTGCTACAAGGGATGTTGCTTACATAACATTACAAGCATGTCTGAGGATTACAATGCTGGTTGATCTCAATTTTTCTAAATTTTGACTAGATTAGTTATTTGTTAACAATGTTTACAAACAGGTTTTTGCATATTTTATCCTCTAAAACTTTAGAAGATAGTTTGCACATTGCAACCTCCTAAAAGTTAATGAGCACTTTTTTTTTATCTACTGTTAAAGTCGTTTACTTGTTTTTAAAGCACTTTTTTTGAGTAATGTTTGAACATTACTTTTTGAAAACTGTTGAGTTGCTTGCCATTACATTGGTACATCTGAAACGTTTTTTAATTCCTAAACTTGGACTGGAAAGCAAGTTAACAATATGTTTTCAAGGTATTCCGACTTGTCGAAATTCTAAAAGTTTTTGCGCATTTTGTACTGCTACAGAATTAACAGCAACATATTTGCACTATTTTTTATATCAAACGGTTTATTGTAACTGTTACAATATTTAATTACTGTTAAGTAAAACATTTTGCACTTTTTTTTTATGTGTAGTAATTAACTACTACTATTTTTGTGTCTTTGTGAGTAATTTATTTATGTTACGTTAATAAAGTTTTGAACATGTTTACGTCTTCCATACTTTGAAGTAAAGTTCTTTGATTATTCCTTATTCTGGCAATATATATCACCATAGCAATAAGTGGATTGTTCTTGATGATTGTTTTTATATATATATATATATTTTTATATATATATAAAAAGCCCTATGTGCTTTTATATGTGTCTTATCTATATATAATGCACTCTTTAAATGTGCTTTAAAATGCATGGTTTTCCATTTTATGAACAAGAAAATAATGACGTTATGCTGTTGGGCTGGTATAATAATGCTATGGGGCTGGTATGACATTTTTTCCAGGGCTGGTTTTCATTCCCAGTCCGGCCCTGTTAGGAGCCCCCAAACCGCCGCCCGTAGGAGCCCACAACCCACCGCCCGTAGGAGCCCACAACCCACCCGTAGGAGCCCACAACCCACCGCCCGTAGGAGCCTGCAGCCCGCCCATAGGAGCTTGCAACCCGCCGTCCATAGGAGCCCACAACCCAACCATAGGAGCCCACAACTCACCGCCTGTAGGAGCCTGCAGCCTGCCCATAGGAGCTTGCAACCCTCCACACGTAGGAGCCCAAAACCCACCACTAATATGAGCCCGCTGCATGCCGCCCGCCACCCGTAGGAGCCTGCCTGCCTGCAACCGATGGGGTAAGTGCCGGGGTAGGTGGGGGGGTGCGCCAACCGGGGAGGGAGTGTTTGTTTGCCGCCCCCCCCCCCCCAAAAAAAAAAAAACACCAGCCGCCACTGATCAGATTTGTGAAAAGTAAAACACTTGAGTCCTGTTGCTTATCAATAAGATGTCTCACTCAGCACATTATATGCGCTGTTGCTGATTTATATGAGTAGAACATGCAACACCTGGCTGGCTGGTTGATGATGTCACTTCTCTAACAACGACCAGTCGAAAACAGAAGGGATTACAAACTTGCATAGTTGCAGTGACAAGGTTTGGTTCATTGGTGGTCATAGAGGTTAATGAGCATTCTGTCTGCACATTCTCACAGACTCTGGGGCAATGAGCTTATTTTCATTGATTTGTTCATATAAGCCTTCAGATTTGTCTCATATAATCATGGCCATTTGTAAATATATCAGTAAGGTTAATTAGCTCCAGAAAAGTCAAGGAATTAATTACTAACACTTCTTTAACTTACATGCACTCTACAACGATCAGCCATAACATTAGGACCACCGACAGGTAAAGTAAATAACATGGATTATCTTGTTGCTATTGCGCCTGAAAGTGGGTGGGATATATTCGGCAGCAAGTGAACATGTTGTCCCTGAAGTTGATGTGTTAAAGAGGAGTTCCACCCAGGGGGGCCGTCAAAAAAAAAAAAAAAATTTAAAGTCAGCAGCTACAAATACTGCAGCTGCTGACTTTTAATTGGACACTTACCTGTCCCTGGGTCCAGCGATGCGGGGGATCGAAACCCCGCTTGCCCCCCCCTCTGCTTGTCGGCGCCGGCATTTCAACTGTGGGCGCCGGGCTGTGGCTTCACAGCCTGGCACCCACTGCGCATGCGTGAGCGGCGCCGTGTGCCGTGATTGGCCGCTCAATCACCTGGGACCTGTAATGGGTCCCAGATGATTGACAGAAGGGAGGGAGCAGAGCTGAGCCCTTCCTGTGCCGAGGGGGGAAGTGATGTCACCAGCCCAGGCAAAGGAAGGGGCAGACTATGAGGGACCACCTAGCAACAGGCATTTAGAGGTAAGTGAAAAAAAAAAAAAATATCCAAATTTTTTTTGTTTTTTTTTTAGAATTTTTGAGGTATTTTTGTTTTTTGGGGTGGAACCCCACTTTAAAAGCAGAAAAAATGGGCAAGCATAAGGATTTGAGCAACTTTTATAAAGGCCAATTTATAATGGGTAGGCGACTGGGTCAGAGCAACTCCAAACCTGTAGCTGTTGTGGGATGTTCCTGGTCTGCAGTGGTCAGGAGCGACCAAAAGTGGTCCAAGGAAGGAAAACCTAGCGGCCAAGGCTCATTGGTGCACGTAGGGAGCTAAGCTTGTATAGTCTAATCCAGGGGTCTTCAAACTGCGGCCCTCCAGGTGTTCAGGAACTACAATTCCCATCATGCCTAGTCATGTCTGTGAATGTCAGAGTTTTACAATGCCTCATGGGATGTGTAGTTCTGCAACAGCTGGAGGGCCGTAGTTTGAGGATCCCTGGTCTAATCCAATAGAAGAGCTACTGGAGCTCAAACTGCTGAAAAAGCGAATGCTGGTTCTGATAGAAAGGTGTCAGAACACATGGAGCATCGCAGTTTGTTGTGTATGGGGCTGTGTAGTCAGCAGTGGTGGCCGCTCATAAGGGGCGCCGCCCCCCCTAATCCATGTGCCGGCCCCTAATCTCCATGCAGGGTGCCAGACACATGGAATTTAATGTTTTTTGGGTTTTTTTTAAGCACGTGATTAAAGCCTGAGCCACTAATTGGCTTCTAAAATGGTGGGCTCTGGGCACAGAGCACTGCTCCCCGAGCCCATGCTTCTCCTCCCGGCCAATCAGAAAGTTGGTCCTGAGACCTGATTGGCCAGGAGTCCTAAGACTCAATTGGCCAAGAGGAGAAGAGACCGCCGGAACTCGGGAGGAGATGCAGGGGGGAAGCCGCGACCTGGATGGGGTAAGTGCGGGGCTGGCGGGCAACGGGCGAGCAAATCGGCTATCAAGTGGGCGATTCGCGCGACGGTGGTGGGGAGGGCTGGGGGGTGTGAGGGGGTCAGGTTTGTTTGCTGCCCTCCCAAAAAAATTGAGCACTACCTGCCAAGGGTGCCCATGCTGACCCGTGTCCCCAAACAAGAGAGCCTACAATGAGCACCTGATTATCAGAACTGGACCAAGGAACAATGGAAGAAGGTGTCCTGGTCTAATGAATCTCATTATCTTTTACATCATGTGGATGGCTGGATGCGTGTGTGTCACTTACCTGGGGAAGAGATGGCACCAGCGCGCACTCTGGAAAGAAGGCAAGCCATTGTAGGCAGTGAGGTGCTTTGTCTAGTGGAGTCAATACCCATACCTCCCAACATTTTGAGATGGGAGTGAGGGACACCTACTAGCAAACGTATGTAGGCATAGGACATGCCCCCTGCCACGCCCCCTTAAAGGGGAAATAGCAAACAAAGTTAATTAAATCCACAAGTGCTTTTTTACCACTACTATTCCCTTATTATGGCTTTTAAAATTGAAAAATGCAGTAATTTAGAATTTGGATGGAAGGTTTAGCACTGGGAAACGCTTTTTGAAAGATAAAAAGTGGATTTTGTATACAACTATATAGATCAGACCAAAATGAGGGACAAATGAGGAGGAAAGAGGGACAGAGGGACATTGCTCCAGATCAGGGACAGTCCCTCGAAATCAGGGACAGTAGGGAGCTATGCATACCTCAACGGGCCAGGGCTGTTTTGGTGCCAAAAGAGGACCTGATCAATATTAGGTTGTCATAATATTATGGCTGATTGGTGTATACGGATAAAAACATGTATTTATTTATATAAATTTCTCTCAACCCAATAAATCGTTACAATCAAAGATAAAAGAAAGCATGGCGACGGTCCAAACGTTGTTAGAGCAATAATATTTTTGAAACACCTCCTGTGACCAGCCCATTGATATTATACACAGATCAGCAAAACTGCATATACATCTACGCATCAAAGTATGATACTGAAATCCAATTTACAGAGCCATGAAGTATTGGGTGTGGATGTGGTCACAATTCTAAGCGTTTCGCATTTAGCTATATCAGAAGAGGCAAGGTGATTATACATTAAAATGGAACTGAGTAGTGGCGGCCTGTGCACGGGCGACACCCCCCCATCCATGCTCCTGGCCCCTTTCAGGACGCATGGATTCCTATGGCAGGGGTGGGAGTGGGTGGTACTTTTTGAAGCACCTGATTAGAGCCAGGGGCTCTAATAGGCTTCAAAGTAGGGTGGGCTTGGGGCGCAGAGAGTGTGCTCCGATCCCACCCAGTTGTGTGACGGTAGCAAATTACCGTAATTTTCGCTATTTTCATACTAACTTTCCTCCCCGCCAATCAGGAGGCAGGGCGTGAGACCTGTTTCGTGATTGACCAAAGCACAAGGCCACCCTATTGGATGGCTGACGCTTAGGAAAAGGAGCAGAGGAGACACGCGCTGGAGCGCCACCGCCGCTCTGGTGCACTGGGATCCATGTCTCTCAGAGCGGGGTCATCTACTGCAGGGACTCAGGTGAGTTCAACTCTCCACACCAGACCACCACCATCTCCCAGGGCACCATGGCCACCCTACACAGGCTTTTCATCAAGACTGCCGCCAACATCATGCCCTCCATACTCTCCTATCAGAGCCCGCCGCCACCTGCTACAAGGACCGGCTCCAGGAAAGATAGCAAGGAGCCCTGACATCCCAGCTGTATAGGGGCCGAGACCCAAACCAGCCACACGGGGGGCATTTTCCACTCCTAGTCATCAGAATCACAAATGCATTTTGGTAGTGGGACTACCATCAACCAGCAGGATAGATACACAGGCAAGTGAACATATTCACCAGCACGCCATGGATCGACAACTTCCGTCCAAAGGTTTCTTTTATTAAAAGAGATCACATCACAGAGTTATTTCTGTGATGTGATCTCTTTCAATAAAATAAACCTTTGGACGGAAGTTGTCGATCCATGGTGTGCTGGCGAATATGTACACTTTCTTGATTTTCCAGGACCCAACTGGTAATCACTGCAGCACCCACCATTTCAAGAGCCATACTTGCCAGGAATATGTGCGAAAGCAATATTGACAAGATAGATACACAGGCAGTCACCCTGGCGGATGTCATGGGCTCACCTGAGGTGCGGAGTCTAAGTACTAACGGGTGTTCATCAGAGCTCCTGATGGTGGAGATGGGTTTTGCTGCATGTTAGTATCAGGTCGCAGCCCTCAAGATCGCTACACCAGGAGGTGAGCAAAACAGGGTCCAGGAGCAGATAAGCAGGTAAGGATCAAACAGAAGCTTAGGCGGTAAAGAAGCCAAAGGTCAGTAACGAGTGGTCGCTGGTTAAGCTCAGGAAGAAGCATAGTCAAAGAACAAGCCAAGGGTTAATAACGAGTGGTAGCAAAATATGGATGACAGCAGGGAAGATGAGTGAAATACTGGCTAAAGAGAGCACAATAATCTGGCAAACAAGAAGCGCAGATACATGGCTTAAATCAGGAAGTTCATAAGAGGAGCAAAGAGTTCAAGGTTTAAGAAAAACAAGGTTCAAGACAGGATCATTCAAGGAACTGTCCGGCATTCCAGGTGGCTCAACAAGAGGAGACATTGTCTGACACCGCAGAGGTTGTTCTGGGTTCAAATCCAGACCCCGTCACCCAGTGATGCTGGAGCATTTGTTGCTGCTACTGTCCACTGATGTAGGGAACATTTTACTTCCACTGACACAGAATAATTTATTACTCCCACTGACCACCATTTCAGGAGCATTTTTTTTACACCAACTAACCACTGATGCAGTTGCATTTATCCCTCTCACTGACCACAAATGTAGTTACATGTTTTTGCATGGTGCACTTTGGGCATTTTCTACTCCCAATGACCACCAATTTAAGGCAATTTTTTACTCCAAGGGATCACCAATGTGGGGGCATTTTTTACTCCCAATGATCACCAATGTAGGGACATTTTTTACTCCCAATGATCACCAATGTAGGGACATTTTTTACTCCCAATGATCACCAATGTAGGGACATTTTTTACTCCCAATGATCACCAATGTAGGGACATTTTTTACTCCCAATGATCACCAATATAAGGACATTTTTTACTCCCAGTGATCACCAATGTAGGGACATTTTTTACCCCCAGTGATCACCAATGTAGGGGCATTTTTACTCCCAATGATCACCAATATAGGGACATTTTTTACCCCCAGTGATCACCAATGTAGGGGCATTTTTACTCCCAATGATCACCAATGTAGGGACATTTTTTACTCCCAATGATCACCAATGTAGGGACATTTTTTACTCCCAATGATCACCAATATAAGGACATTTTTTACTCCCAGTGATCACCAATGTAGGGACATTTTTTACTCCCAGTGATCACCAATGTAGGGACATTTTTTACCCCCAGTGATCACCAATGTAGGGGCATTTTTACTCCCAATGATCACCAATATAGGGACATTTTTTACCCCCAGTGATCACCAATGTAGGGGCATTTTTACTCCCAATGATCACCAATGTAGGAGCATTTTTTACTCCCAATGACCACCAATGAAGGTTCATTTTTACTCCTAATAATCACCAATGTGGGGGCGTTTTTATTCATAATGACCACCAATGTAGGGGTATTGTTTAATCCCAATGACCACAATCTGGTCCCCAGTGTTTTTTTATAAAAAAAAGTTTGAGGACTCCTAATTAATAGCCAACACCTTCTCATCATAATGTGTGCAGGTACTAAGCTTTACACCTTTAGTAGATAAAAACTCAACTTCCTTTTATTCGCTTTGTTCCATGAATCTCACAACCTTCTGGATTCACTCCGCACTCCTCAGGGTTGATGTGGTTTCTAAATTAACAGACGGTATAACATGCAGTTTAAATATTCCTGCGTCACCCTATATCCATCCCTTCACAACCAACTGTCATGTCTGGTTTTTCTGCAATGACTCCCCACATCTCTCCTTTCCTTGTATCTCGCAAAAAAGAACTATCATTTTGTGGTATTTAAAATGTTAATGAACTTTGAACTTAGTTGTATTCCAGCCAAGAGGTCCCCGATTTGATTCTTGCCCAGGGCCCCAATTTATCTAAAACTGGCCTTGTCTATGAGGAGAGGGCAGTAATCTACCTATTCTGGTATATTTCATCTATAAAATGATTTTACCTGTGGGATTTTTTAGTAATATATAAAATCTTCTTCCTGGAAGCAAATGTTCAATATAGTCTGAAAAGATTGTTGGTAAAAAAAAAATAGATAAAAACTCAATTTGCATAGAAAATATTTATGATTATCTTCATCCTTTTCTTCACCCCAAGATAAAGGAAATAAACCTCATTCAGCTTCCTATTGTGTTATGTTAAAATCAACTAAGAAAAGTGAGAAAACAGGATACCTCTGAAGTATAGACTTCACTAGAAAGAGGAAGAGAGAGAAGACATGACTAAAGGATTCATCCACCTCGGTCCTTCTACCAACCCTTAACACTGCGTGACGTGGGTTTAAACGGCCACAGCAGCCATTTTATTAACATATTCAATGAATACCATCAAATTAACATAACAATAAACAATAAGGGGCAGTTCACACCAAATTGCGGTATGGAAAACCTGCGTTCCATGCGCATTTCCTGCACCACGTTTAAAGCGTACTGCGATTTATGACACCTCAAACGCAGGTCGAAAACTCTTTGTGTTTGCCCGCGCCAGATCGCATGATACATTAGCACCATGCGATCCGGCTGCAGTGAGTTTCCAAAAGCAGCGCATGCACTAATTTTGCTGTGGTGCAATTTCAGGTCAGTCAGATAGGCCAACCTCTGTGCTAATAAACCAACCCTTTGCAACCAGGGTTTGCTAGAACCCTAGGGGTCCTCCAGAGGTCGCTAGGGGTTCCTAGAGCAATGAGTTATTACTACCACTCAGATAACTTACCACAGCCACCATTGGTCTTTACAGCTATCTGTAAGAGGTGACATTCTGACTTCCTATGAACCACCAGTGTAAAGGACATTCTTCCTACTGACCACCAGTGTGGTGGGGACTTTCTCCAGTGCCCACTACTGTACTGTAATTCACTGACCTTCAGTGTAAGCTGGCACTATACCACCACTAATATAAGAGGGTGCTACACTGATCACCAATATAAGAGGGCGCTACACTGATCACCAATATAAGAGGGTGCTACACTGACCACCAATATAAGGGGACACTACACTGTCCATTAATATAAGGTGGCACTACACTGACCACCATTATAAGGGGGCACTACACTAACCACCAATATAAGAGGGTGCTACACTGATCACCAATATAAGAGGGCGCTACAATGATCACCAATATAAGGGGGTGTTACAGTGACCACTATTATAAGGTGGCACTACACTGACCACCAATATAAGGTGGCACTACACTGTCCATTAATATAAGGGGGCAATTGACTGACAACTGATGTAAGGGGGCACTGCACTGACCACCAATGTATCCTACTACTTCATTGACCACCAGTGTAGGAGGGCATTACACTGACCACCAATATAAGGGGGCAATAGACTGACCATCAAGGTGGGGGGGGGGGGGGGGCACTGCACTGACCATCAATCTAAGGGAGCACTTTTCCACTGACCACCAATGTGAGGGAGCAGTACAATTTGTATGGTCTGTATTTCTTTTCTGGAAACTATTATAATTTGTTTAATACTCTAAGTACAACACATTCATTATTCTTTTATTTATTCCTATATTAACCACTTACAGATCACTCTCATGTCCGGTGAGCTGTACATACGGTCAATAATTATTAGGAGGGGTCCCTGAGACCTGAAAATTATTGCAAGGGTTCCGCTGTGTTAAAAAGGTAGAGAAAGGCTGGATTACACTGTGGAGCCCCATGGTTATTCCTTCTGGAGGCTAAAAGAGGGGGACAGCTGTGGATTGAAGGTGAGTACTGCTACCTGTGCCGCCTTTTTTTTTTTTTGTACATTACAACTACTACAGGGGCATTTAAAAAAGAGCCTGGAGAAAAAAGAAAAACACCACATACAGTACTACAAATGTGAATCATTTAACATGAGGCTTTTTGCCACATATCATGTTTCTACACTTATTGTGCTAAATTAACTAAATTACGTTTTCTTTTAACATAACACCTAAAGCGTAAGGTTTAAGTTCCCTGAGCTAGAAAAATTGTATTTAGTGATGGAAACCTCAGACATAACATTGATTACAGTGAAGAAAGATTTTGTCTTTCCTCGTGTTACCTCTCCAGTTCATTAGCAATTCCCTTGTTAAATCTGTAGTCACAACTTTTTTTTTTTTTCTTTCACGTTTTACTTTAGGATGTTTCTTGTCATCGATGTGGAATGTTCAGCTTCTTTATATCCGGCTGACATCTGCTACTGAGATTATTATAACAAGCAACACAGCTGATATGCTAATAAAGTTCTAAATATCTCTACGATCATTTGCATCAGAGGCAGTGACACATCTAGGATGGGGGGTGCAGGACGCATTGGGTACAGTCAGATGGAGGGTGCAGACAGAGTGCCGACACGGCTAGAGGGATTGATATCCCACCCCATGGTGCGTCCATACACTTTTTTTGGTGCCGTACACAGCAGGGGCGGACTGACAACTCATGGGGCCCCCGAGCAATAGGAGATTATGGGGCCCCCAGGCAATAGATTATGGGGCCGCACAGTATACACACACAGACACACAATATACACACACAGAATACACATACACACACTGATAAGGTACCAGAGAGGCGGGGCAGCTATAATCTTGGGATTTTTTAAAAAAACACAGATTTTTACATACTGTCCCTTGTTTTATTGAGGCTGGCAACCCTGATGAGGCCCCTTAGTGGCACGGGGCCCTCGGGCAGTGCCCGAGTGCCCGAATGGTCAGTCCGCCCCTGGGCGGTGCTCTGCGGTGGCATGGACACACAAAGTGGAGAAGGTAGCCAGTACCAGAGTTCACTGAAAAAACTTTATATATAATATAAATAAATAAATATTATATAAAACTATATATATATTATATATATATATATATATATATATATATATATATATATATATATATATATATATATACAGTGGTGTATTTAGGTTTTGTGCTGCCCTAGGCCTGACTAAACTCATGCACCCCCCTAATTTAAATACGACCCACCCCATCCTGCCGAGGCCACACCCCTTCCTGTTTAAGACCCACCCTATCATCTGTAAACACCCCTTCCTCTTTAGGCTTATTTGGCACCTTTCAGGGGGGAACGGGTACCTGTTTCTGACAGGTACTCTTCCCCACTTCCGGGAGACTGCACTGTCCCCTCTGAAGTTTGCCCCCCCTCCTCCTTCCTCCACTGGGCCATTCAGAAAGTGCAATGCGCTTCGCACATGTGCAGTAGGGAACCTTCCGGTTTCCCTTACCATGAATGATAGTGGCAAAACCCGAGAGCCAATCCGAAAATCGGCTGAGGTGGATCCCTGGACAGGTAACTGTCCTAATATTAAAAGTCAGCAGCTACAGTATTTTTAGCTGCTGAGTTTTAATGCTATCACGGGCGGGGGGTGTCTCACTGTGCCGATCAATTGCAGCCTCACTGTGCCCCATCAAATGCAGCCACTGTGCCCATCAAACGCAGCCACTGTGCCCCATCAAATGCAGCCACTGTGCCCATCAAACGCAGCCATTGTACCCATCAAATGCTGCCACTGTGCCCTCAAACGCAGCCACTGTGCCCATCAAATGCAGCCACTGTGCCCATCAATTGCAGCCACTGTGCCCATCAATTGCAGCCACTGTGCCCCATCAAACGCAGCCACTGTGCCATCAAACGCATCTACTGTGCCATCAAACGTAGTCATTGTGCCCTCAAACGCAGCCACTGTGCCCATAAAATGCTGCCACTGTGCCCATCAAATGCAGCCACTGTGCCATCAAATGCAGCCACTGTGCCCATCAAATGCAGCCACTGTGCCCATCAAATGCAGTCACTGTGCCATCAAATGCAGCCACTGTGCCATCAAACGCAGCCACTGTGCCCATCAAAAGCAGCCACTGTGCCCATCATATGCAGCCACTGGGCCATCAAATGCAGCCACTGTGCCATCAAATGCAGCCACTGTGCCCATCAAATGCAGCCACTGTGCCATCAAAAGCTGCCACTGTGCCATCAAATGCAGCCACTGTGCCATCAAATGCTGCCACTGTGCCCATCAAATGCAGCCACTGTGCCATCAAATGCTGCCACTGTGCCCATCAAACGCAGCCACTGTGCCATCAAATGTAGCCACTGTGCCATCAAACGCATCCACTGTGCCATCAAACGTAGCCATTGTGCCCTCAAACGCAGCCACTGTGCCCATCAAATGCTGCCACTGTGCCCATCAAATGCTGCCACTGTGCCCATCAAACGCAGCCACTGTGCCCATCAAATGCTGCCACTGTGCCCATCAAATTCTGTCAGTGCCCATCAAATTCTGCCAGTGCCCATCAAATGCTGCCAGTGCCCATAACACTGATATACTTTATTCAATCATTGTACCTGCTGTCTTGGGGGTTTCCTTCGTGCTCCTCTCTCTCCTCCTGACGTCACAGCTAGATCCTGCCCCAGGGCCGAGGAGAAGATTCACTGCAGGAAAGCAGTGCAGGGGAGGGTAGGCGGAGCTTAAGGCTCCACCTGTCACCTGCTGCTTTTGGGGGCTCGAGTGACACACGCCGCCCCCCCTGCATGAGATAAAGCCCCCCCACCCGTCTTGCCGATTCCCGGCTCCCGCTGTCACCTCCTGCACACATGCAGCCCACGGCGGCCAGCTTTCTGTAGTGGCGCCGTGGTGTATGGGCGGGCTTGTCAGAGAGTAGGGGGGCATGAGATACACGCCTCCACCCTCTGCCAAGCACGCCCATACACAGTAGCGCCGCTACAGAAAGGCGGCCGCCGTGGGCTGCATGTGTGCGGGAGGCGGCAGCGGGAGCCGGGAATCGGCAAGACGGGTGGGGGGGCTTTATCTCATGCAGGGGGGCGGCCCTTTTTGCCGCCCTAGGCCTAGGCCTTGTCAGCCTAGGCCAAAACACAGCCCTGTATATATATATATATATATATATATATATATATATATATATATATATATATATATATATTTAGCAGAGACCCTAGAGAATAAAATGCCGGTTGTTGCAATTTTTTTATGTCACACAGTTTCTGCACAGCGGTTTTTCAAACGCGATTATTTTAGAAAAAGTACACTTCAATTATTTAAAAATTTATATATATATATATATATATATATATATATATATATATATATATATATATATATATACACGCTTTAAAATTGCGTATGCTTGTGGAATGGCACAACATTACGTTACTTAAAAATCTCCATAGGGGACGCTTTAAAATATTTTACAGGTTACCAGTTTAAGGTTACAGAGGAGGTCCAGCGCTAGAATTATTGCTCTCCCTCAGACGTTAGCGGCGATACTTCACATGTGTGGTGCGAACGCGGTTTACATATGTGGGCGTGACCTACGTATGCGGTCACTACTGTGCGTGAGCACGCGGGGGACAGGTGCGCTTCAAATTTTTTTTTTTCATTACATTTTTTACATTTTTACACTTTCCCTTTAACCACTTCAGCCCCGGAAGGATTTTACCCCCTTCCTGACCAGAGCACTTTTTTGCGATTCGGCACTGCGTCGCTTTAACTGACAATTTTGCGGTCGTGCAACGTTGCTCCCAAACAAAATTAATGTCCTTTTTTCCCCACAAATAGAGCTTTCTTTTGGTGGTATTTGATCACCTCTGCAGTTTTTATGTTTTGCGCTATAAACAAGAAAAGAGCAACAATTTTGAAAAAAAGACAATATTTTTTACTTTTTGCTGTAATAAATATCCCCCAAAAATATATAAAAAACCAATTTTTTTTCTCAGTTTAGGCCGATATGTATTCTTCTACATATTTTTGGTAAAAATAAATCTGAATAAGCGTATATTGATTGGTTTGTGCAAAATTTATAGCGTCTACAAAATAGGGGATAGATTTATGGCATTTTCATTTTTAATTGTATTGTTATCAGTAATGGCGGCGATCTGCGATTTTTATCGGGACTGCGACATTATGGCAGACACGTCGGACATTTTTTACACTATTTTGGGACCATTGTCATTTATACAGCGATCAGTGCTATAAAAATACATTGATTACTGTGTAAATGACACTGGCAGTGAAGGGATTAACCACTAGGGGGTGGTGAAGGGGTTAAGTGTGTCCTAGGGAGTGATTCTAACTGTGAGGGGGGATGGGCTTCAACACACAGGACAGCGATCACTGCTCCCGATGACAGAGAGCAGTGATCTCTGTCCAGTCACTAGGCAGAACGGGGAAAGGCTTTGTTTACAAAAGCATCTCCCCATTCTTCCTCTCCGTGACATGATCGCGGACATCGAGTCTGCAGGACCCGCGGTCACGGCAACGGAGGCCGCGTCGAGCACGCCCGCAACACCGCTTCTTAAACGGGACGTACCTGTATGCCCTTTTGCCTGCCAGTGCCATTCTGCTGACGGAAATCGGCGTGCACTGGTCGGCAAGCGGTTAAAAATGCGCGCGCACCCGCAACACCGCTTCTTAAAGGGGACGTACCTGTACGCCCTTTTCCATACAAGTGCCATTCTGCTGACGGAAATCGGAGCGTGGTGGTCGGCAAGCAGTTAAAAATGTTTTTTTAATCACCTTTATTGCTATAACAAGGAATGTAAACACCCCTTGCGATAACAATACAGAATGACAGGTCCTCTTTATGGAGAGATATGGGGTCTAAAAGACAAAATCTCTCCTTTACCCTTAAAAGCACAATATAAAATATATATTTTTTTTACTCTTTTGCTTTAAGAAAAAATAAAACATGTTTACATGGCCCGAGAACCGGAAGTGGCGTGACGTTGCTCCGGTCCTCCAAGGGCATAGAGATGAACGGTGGCCATCTTGCCATCACTTATCTCTATGGGGAGACACTGCCGGTGTTCTGTCGAAATAGCCAACGCATCAAAATCTCCAATTACGTCACGTCCAGTGACTCTCCAGCAGCAGATTTTGACGAGTTGGCTCTACTGCCCATGCCCGCGCGTGCACCCGACAGAATAACAGAAACCCCGGTACGTCACTAACCTTTTTTGAAAACTCATCGAGTTCTCCAACAGCTGTCAGTGCACGTGTTACTGACGTACCTTGCGCATGCGCACTGGCAGCTGTTGGAGAACTCAACAAGTTTTCAAAAAAGGTTAGTGACATAGCGGGGTCTCTCTTATTCTGTCGGGTGCACGCGCGCGCATGGGCAGTAGAGCTAACTCGTTGAAATCTGCTGCTGGAGAGTCACCAGACATGACGTAATTGGAGATTTTGAGGACTTTTTGACAGAACACTGGTGCTGAGCGATCGGTAACTAAGCCGTGGAACCACCGGGGGGGGGGGGGCACCTCTCCTGACGTTCTCATTCATAAACTTGTGTCTGTCCAATGGTAGTAGGAGCCAGCTTCAAATCAGTAAAGCTTTAAGGGCACAACCACTTTCTTAATTCTTCTTTTTGATGGCTTTTATTGCCCAATTTTATTAAAACAAAGTTCAAGATAATTATTGGGTTTCCCTTGCAGGCGTTTTTCTCTGGCACAAAGTTAAATGTACATCAGTCTCCGGGCTTACATGTGCAGCGCTGCTTGTCTGGCCTCACACTTCAGGCCCTTGTCTGTCTCCTCCAGACAGTCTTCTCAAACTTAGTGCATTGACCTAGCAGTACCTTTCTGCGTTGGCTTCCACTTGTCTCCTAGGTGGAGCTCTCCTGACTCCTGGGCAGAGACCTCCTTTGTCCGCCAGGTTGGAGCCCTGAACCAAAGTCGGGTGTTTAATAGAAGCCCAGCACACACCTGCACAATTAGTGTGCTGGTTGTTCACACAACCTGGACCCAGGATTGCAGACTTTATCCCTCCCAAATCTCTATGAAGCCCCCATACTCCAGGTCTCAAACCTGGTTTAACCAACCACTGAGGAAACCAAAAAAACAGTTTCCTCTGAATGAGACAGACACCCTGGAGCCCCCCAACCTGCATGCATGAGAATCCTGGTTGACACAAAACCCTTTCTACACCTTGGCAGGGCACAATACTACTGTCACAGTACCCATACCTCTTTCTATTGGTAGCTCAATATTTTCTGCTTTTCTGAAGATAATTTTCTTATGTTATTTTATTTCCACTAATGATGTGATGTGAAAAGGCTGCCAAAAAACAAAGTGGAAGCAGTAAAAAAGGAATTATCATTCACAAGTGATTAGGTAGCATGGTTTCTAAATACAGCCCTTAGTTGGTCACTAACAATTTGCTTACATGCTGTTGAGTTGGCAAGGGTTTCTGTTGGGCCCTGGTATACAACCAACATCCTTGGTTAAAATACACGTGAACCTAAACTAAAGTCAATGATATTTTGTTTGCAAACGCACTGTGGGGGATTCAATAAAGCATTGGGAACCCTGAGCCTAGTCCCCTAACAGGTCCGCCTGCCTTTTGATTGACAGTGGATGGTAATGGGGGAATACGATAGACCTCTTCAGTCCAATAGCAGCTTTGGAATCTGTCCACTGCCATCCACTGACAATCATAAGGCAGGCTGACCTGTTGGGGAACTAGGCTCAGAGTTCCCCATAAGGTACCGCCCACCCCAAAACAAAACTCCACGGCCACTGCTCCTGTGGGGTTGATGAAGTCTGATCGGGAACACTGAGAGACTAGTTCCGCACCAGGTCCTACTTGCTGTCAATGACACTGGGTAGCAGTGGGTGGATTTTATCGTCGCTATTGGTTTCAATCGCAAGCAAGGTGGACCTGATGTAAAATTTGTCTCTTAAAATTCACACCAGGCCCCCGTCGACCCACAACAAAAGTTTGACCATTTGCCTGTGTGTGTGACAGGCAAAGTGATTGGGTACGGAGTTCAGTAGCTCAGCATTACTGAGCTGCACTGAGAAAGGAGTGTCTGGTATAGATATTTTTACATTACCAGAAGGAGAAGAGCAAGTCCAACGCTACAAAAAGCATAATAGCCATGGAAGGCCAGAATGGAACGAAATACTATTTGGCAATATAAGAAGAAAAAAAAAGGGGGGGGAATAGGAAAAAAACTGAGGGGAGAGAAGGGGTATGGGAAGCAAAAGCTCTAAGTACCCATGAAAGGGAGAAAACCATGTCCATAGAGGATGTCGAGCAGTAAGAGGAAACGTCCTTCGCTGGTTGGGTCTGCCACGCTGAGACGTCTCTTCTCAGGAGACAAACACCTTAAAACTTAGGCACCCTTGGCCTCCTCATAGACCCAGTCCTCTCATTTACTGAGATCGGCCTTTATGGTCCTTGCCTGGGCTCCCCGTGGCCAGCCTTTCTGTGTGCAGCCTAGTGTCCTTTTACTCCATTTGGCTTAACATCAAGTCGCAGTATCACATCTACCCCTTAACAAACATCCCCTGAAGAAGCCCTAAAAGGCGAAACATGTCGGGATACGTCACTCCATGCTAGTGTTGAGTGACCTTTTGTTCCATCATTCAATTAGATGTGCATCTATGTCTGCGCAATATATGTTCAGCCAATTTATATATATATATATATATATATATATATATATATATATATATATATATATATATATATATATATATATATTTTTTTTTTAAATCTTTTTTAAATAAACTTTGATATTTTTTTATAATGATGCATTATCAGTAATTTTTCTGCTGGGCACCCTTAAAATCCCATCAAAATCCCTCTTCTTGTCTTTCCATAGATTTCAGTCCCGAATGTTTGCTCCAAAAAAACACATATTCTCATTTTTTCAGTAGCGCGGGTAGCAGTGGGTGGATTTTATCGTCGCTATTGGTTTCAATCGCAAGCAAGGTGGACCTGATGTAAAATTTGTCTCTTAAAATTCACACCAGGCCCCCGCCGACCCACAACAAAAGTTTGACCATTTGCCTGTGTGTGTGACAGGCAAAGTGATTGGGTACGGAGTTCAGTAGCTCAGCATTACTGAGCTGCACTGAGAAAGGAGTGTCTGGTATAGATATTTTTACATTACCAGAAGGAGAAGAGCAAGTCCAACGCTACAAAAAGCATAATAGCCATGGAAGGCCAGAATGGAACGAAATACTATTTGGCAATATAAGAAGAAAAAAAAAGGGGGGGGGAATAGGAAAAAAACTGAGGGGAGAGAAGGGGTATGGGAAGCAAAAGCTCTAAGTACCCATGAAAGGGAGAAAACCATGTCCATAGAGGATGTCGAGCAGTAAGAGGAAACGTCCTTCGCTGGTTGGGTCTGCCACGCTGAGACGCCTCTTCTCAGGAGACAAACACCTCAAAACTTAGGCACCCTTGGCCTCCTCATAGACCCAGTCCTCTCATTTACTGAGATCGGCCTTTATGGTCCTTGCCTGGGCTCCCCGTGGCCAGCCTTTTTGTGTGCAGCCTAGTGTCCTTTTACTCCATTTGGCTTAACATCAAGTCGCCGTATCACATCTACCCCTTAACAAACATCCCCTGAAGAAGCCCTAAAAGGCGAAACATGTCGGGATACGTCACTCCATGCTAGTGTTGAGTGACCTTTTGTTCCATCATTCAATTAGATGTGCATCTATGTCTGCGCAATATATGTTCAGCCAATTTTTATATATATATATATATATATATATATATATATATTTTTTTTTTTTTTTAAATCTTTTTTAAATAAACTTTGATATTTTTTTATAATGATGCATTATCAGTAATTTTTCTGCTGGGCACCCTTAAAATCCCATCAAAATCCCTCTTCTTGTCTTTCCATAGATTTCAGTCCCGAATGTTTGCTCCAAAAAAACACATATTCATTTTTTTTCAGTAGAATTACATTGCAGCAAAAAGAGTAACGATTAAGGATTAGGTAGGGCAAGAAATGTATAGAGGGTAAGAGGGAAAGGTAAGAGTTAGAAAGAAGAAAGGAGGAGGGAAGGAGGTTTCCAGCAATAGGGAGGGCTCAAAAAATCAAGACTTAGTAAGACACAGTAAGATCTTGACTAATGAGGTTCTAGGGTTTCCATAATGTATCATAGAGTTCTAGGGTGTTGCGTAGTTTTCTTATAAAAGCTCCAATGATTGGACTTCCCCAATACAGTAATGAGATCCTTTCTTGAAGGTGGGGATGTTCCTTTTTAAATGCTATGAGATTTTAGTGGTAGTGTTTAAATATACTTTAACAATAAATTCCAGGTATGAATATTTTTTAGATAGTTACATTCATTCAGCTTGGGCTAATGTAATTATGTACATACCATACCTGTGGGATCATTTCATTGAGTAGGACCCCTATTCCGGTGATCTCCACTAGCTTCCGGGTCCCATGCCGAGTGGCTGCCCTGCTGCATTGTGAACTCCGGAGGTTGGATGCTGGACACCGGTGTCAGAGAATGCTTTATATTTCCTTAATGAATGCAACGTATTCTCTGATTGGACGAGGTAGAGAGTGAGATATTAGAAGGTCTATGTGGACAGCTTTACCCCGGATGCCTGCATACTTAGATGTGCCTCTTTTAATCATCAAACATGTAAATTGCTAAATGTTGTACCTTCATTAAATGTAACCATATTGCTACAATTAGAGGCTCCTCTCTTTTCTTTTATACTCTGGAGCTCCTGCTGGATTATATTTCTAATCCCCTTGTGGAGGCTTCCATTTGTGGATGGACATTTTATGGTTACACAACCTATCACATTGCTATAATCTTTTTAAATGGACTATAAACTGAAGAACTTATAAATAAATGGTTGTGGAACGAAACATCTTTCCATTTCTTATGGGGAAATTCGCTTTGATATACAAGTGCTTTGGATTACAAGCATGTCCCTGGAACGATCCAAGGTTTTACTGTAGTTATATTGGACCAAGCTGGAGAAATTTAACGTAAAAATTCAAAAGTATCCATATCTGTAATTCTTTAAATGTGGTAATCCAACTAGATATCCAGTTATCAATGTTGCTAATCCAGTTTTTCATTCTATTATAATTGAATCAAATTCCAATGTTTCATTATACATTCTATTCTATATACAAAGTAGCATACATTTTTCTGTCCACCTCTAACTTTCAGTCTATTTTGGGGGATCGATGGTAGCAAACTCAAGACCGGAAAACAAGTGTCCCGAAAAATAACAAGATCTCACACGGTACCCAGTGTTTAGTACATAGAGGTGTAGCTGCAACTGTCCAACAAAAATCTGTGCCTGAAGAGCGTCTTAAGGGATATGTCAGTTTATGTCCCTAATGAAAGGCATACAGTTCTTTTTTCTTTTTTTTTTGGAATATCAAGGAAGACTTGCCAAATGTTGTCAATGTTTGTGATATGATGCATAGGGTGTCTGTAACCAATGAAAACAAAGTCTTCGAGGCAGAGCCGTGCTGAGAGTCGTTCTGTACAACTTCAACACCTACGTAGGGCCTTGACACAAACATTCAATTCAAACCTTGGTGGGACAACCCTATGTGTTACAAGGGAAGTAAATGCTTGTAAAGAAAGTAAGATGGCGTGGCCTTGGAAATGGGCTCAGTTAAAATCCATATTTTATTAATCAAAACATGAAGAGGCGTACAGTAAACCTCTGATGCATTTATACTGCTAACAGTTGCCTGTAAGTTAAAAAAAAAAAATGGGTGGTTAACTGTCGCCCTTCAAGGATGAATAATAAAGTACCAAATTTTCAATGATTCCCAAAAAAATGGAATACTGGCTAATCTTGACATCTTTTTTTTTTTTTTTAATCCAGATAGTGTTATCTCCTGTGAGAAATATTTTCTGGTCCTCTACAAAAAAAAAAAAAAAAGAAAAAAGTTTTTTCCTCCAGATGAAGCCACTGGCATTGGTGGCGTAACGCGTAGATGTCGAGCCTGGCGGCGAGAGTCATTACTGTATTAAGTGAGACTATGCTGGACTTTTAATACATGCTTGTTTTATATCAAAGAAGAGAAGAGAAGAGAAGAGAAGAGAAGAGAAGAGAAGAGAAGAGAAGAGAAGAGAAGAGAAGAGAAGATCACAATGAAATTATATTTCTACTCCACACATTATTCATACATCACAAATTTCAACCATGCATTTACCACAAAAGATTTAATTATACAAAAAACTAAACTAGACAAAAAATTAAAACCATGTAACCTCTTTCATTTCAATCCTGCATTGATCGCCTTAACAGCCCTGGGAAAGAAGCTCTCTTTAAATCTATTTGTCCTTGTTTTAATCACCCTAAAACGTCTCCCAGATGGCATTTATTCAAAGAAATGACAACCCGGATGAGTCCGGTCTCTCGCTATTTTTCCTGCTCTACAAAGGCTACGCGTCTCATATATTTCTTCTAGAGAAATAAGTTCACATAAATGTGAGTGCATTTTATGAAGCAGGGTCTGTGCGGTTTGTTGAAAATTTTAACCCAGGTACTGCACTATTGGAGGCTTTTTTTTTTAATATATGATGCCTATGACCTGCTGGTGAACTGTGTGGAGCCATTTTCGAGAAGGAACCATATCGTTCTTCAGCCCCGGAAGAATTTACCCCCTTCCTGACCAGAGCACTTTTTGCGATTCGGCACTGCGTCGCTTTAACTGACAATTGCGCGGTCGTGCGACGTGGCTCCCAAACAATATTGATGTCCTTTTTTTCCACAAATAGAGCTTTCTTTTGGTGGTGTTTGATCACCTCTGTGGTTTTTATTTTTTGCGCTATAAACAAAAAAATAGCGACAATTTTGAAAAAACGCATTATTTTTTACTTTTTGCTATAATAAATATCCCCCAAAAATATATAAAAAAACTTTTTTTTTCTTCCTCAGTTTAGGAAGATATGTATTCATCGCCATATTTTTGGTAAAAAAAAAAATCGCAATAAGCATTTATTGATTGGTTTGCGCAAAAGTTATAGCGTCTGCAAAATAGGGGATAGTTTTATTGCATTTTTATTAATATTTTTTTTTTTTCACTAGTAATGGCGGCGATCGCGACTTTTATCAGGACTGCGACATTATTGCGGACACATCGGACAATTTTGACACATTTTTGGGACCACTGGCATTAATACAGCGATCAATGCTATAAAATTGCATTGATTACTGTAAAAATGTCACTGTGGGGGGGATGGGCTAGCAGTGACATGACACTGATCGCTGCTCCCGATGACAGGGAGCAGACGATCAGTGTCCTGTCACTAGGCAGAACGGAGAGATGCTGTTTACATTGGCATGTCCTCGTTCTTTAGCTCCCAGCGGCGATCGAGTCCGCGGGACCCGCGGGCATGGTCACATAGCTTGCAGGAGGCGCGCGTGCACGGCGGGAAATTCAAAGTAACGTACAGGTACGTTACTTTGCCCAGCCCTGCCATTCTGCCGACGTATATGTGCTGACAGCACATTTTTTTTGCGATTCGGCACTGCGTTGCTTTAACCGACAATTGCACAATCGTGAGATTTTGTAACCAAACAAAATTGGCATCCTTTTTTCCCCACAAATAGAGCTTTCTTTTGGTGGTATTTGATCGCCTCTGCGGTTTTTATTTTTTGCGCTATAAACAAAAAAAGAGCGACAATTTTGAAAAAAAAACGCATTATTTTTTACTTTTGCTATAATAAATATCCCCCAAAAATATATAGAAAAAACTATTTTTTTCCTCAGTTTAGGCCGATATGTATTCTTCTACATATTTTTGGTTAAAAAAAAAAATCGCAATAAGCGTATATTGATTGGTTTGCGCAAAATTTATAGCATCTACAAAATAGGGGATAGTTTATGGCATTTTTTTTATTAGTAATGGCGACAATCTGCGATTTTTATCGGGACTGCGACATTATGGTGATAACATCGGACATTTTTTACGCTATTTAGGGTCCATTGTCATTTATACAGCGATCAGTGCTGTAAAAATGCATTGATTACTGTGTAAATGACACTGGCAGTGAAGGGGTTAAACACTAGGGGGCAGTGAAGGGGTTAAGTGTGTCCTAGGGAGTGATTCTAACTGTGGGGGGGATGGGCTTCAACACACAGGACAGTGATCACTGCTCCTGATGACAGAGAGCAGTGATCTCTGTCCTGTGACTAGGCAGAACGGGGAAATGCTTTGTTTACAAAACAAACAAAAAAATATAAATATAAATATAATATAAACAGAAAAGGAGCGACAATTTTGAAATAAAAAAAAACAATATTTTTTACTTTTTGCTATAATAAATATCCCACATTAATTTTTTTAAAACAAATTTCTTTATCAGTTTAGGCCGATGTATATTTTTCTACATATTTTTGGTAAAATTGCAATAAGCGTATATTAATTGGTTTGCGCAAAAATCATAGGGTTTACAAAGTAGGGAATAGATTTGTGGCATTTTTATTATTATTTTTTTTTTTTACTAGTAATGCCGGTAATCAGCAATTTTGTATCAGGACTGCGACATTGCGGCGGACAGTTTGGACACTTTTGACACCATTGCCATTTATACAGCGATCAGAGATAAAAATAGGCACTGATTACTGTATAAATATCACTGGTAGGAAAGGGGTTAACACTAGGGGGCGATCAAGGGGTTAACTGTGTTCCCTATGAGTGTTTCTAACTGTGGTGGGTGATGGGCTTACTGAGACATGACAGAGATCACTGTTTCCGACCACTGGGATCCCTGTCATGTCACCTGTCAGAACGAGGAAATGCCTTATTTACATTTCCCTGTTCTGCCTGTGTACAAGGCCATCGCAGGCCACCGGAGGACATCGAGGGCAACTGAGCCTCCATACAGCTACTGCGATTCGCGCAGGAGAGCCATTGTGCCGCCATTTGACGGCGGCTGGTCTTAAAGCGGTTAAAAAAATAAGAAAACAGTGAAGTTAGCCCAATTTTTTTTTTTTTTATATTGTGAAAGATAATGATACGCTGAGTAAATTAATACCCAACATGTCACGCTTCAAAATTGCGCCCGCTCGTGGAATGGCGGCAAACTTTGACCCTTAAAAATCTCCATAGGCATCGTTTAAAAATTTCTACAGGTCCAGTTTGGAGTTACAGAGGAGGTCTCTTGCTAGAATTATTGCTCACACTCTAACGATCGCAGTGATACCTCACATGTGTGGTTTGAACACCGCTTACATATGCGGGCGCGGCTTGCATATGCATCTGCTTCTACGTGCGAGCATGGAGGGACTGGGCGTTTTTTTTTTTTAAATTCTTATTTTTTTTACTTTATTTTTTTTAAACTGTCCCTTTAAAAAAAATTGGATTCCTATTACAAGTACTGCAAACAGCCCTTGTAATAGAAAAAAAGCATGACAGGTCCTCTTTAATGTGAGATCTGGAGTCAAAAGACCTCAAATCTCACATTTACACTTAAATGCAATAAAAAATTTTTTAAAAAATCCTTTTTTTTTTTCAATAAAAAAAATTTGTCCCTTTAAGGCCGTTGGGCGGAAGTGACGTTTGACGCCATCCAACGTCATTGAGTCAGGTGGGGGCCGTCATTCCTCGCTCTACTCCATGGCTCTGAGGGGAAAGGATCGTATCGTCTCCGCTGCTACCGATGGTTCCGGTAAGCGGCGGAGACGACCGGACAACGGTATTCAACGTCAAAGTATAACGACGGCGGGCGGTCTGGAAGTGGTTTTAAAGGAACCTGAGCACCAGTTTATGGTCCTTCAGATTGATCTTCTTACATGCGTTGTTGATCTTCTCGGGGTCTAAGAGGAAGGTGAGTTTGCACTTCAACTGATGAACGGAGCACAAGTTGCGGATGGACGAAGTGTGTTTTTGTGAAGCACTTTATTGATTTACAGAACACGCCCACAACTTTGAAGATTTTTTTTTTTTTGAAGCAAACAACAAATAGGACAAAATAACAGAAAAAGTCAATGTGCAGAACTATTCACCCCCCTAAAGTCAATACTTTGTAGAGCCACCTTTTGCAGGTATCACAGCTCCAAGTCGCTTTGGATAAGTCTCTATGAGCTTGCCACATCTTACCACTGGGATTTTTGCCCATTCCTCCTTGCAAAACTGCTCCAGCTCCTTCAAGTTGGATGGTTTGCGCTTGTGAACAGCAATCTTTAAGTCTGACCACAGATTTTCTATTGGATTGAGGTCTGCGCTTTGACTAGGCCATTCCAACACATTTACACGTTTCCCCTTAAAACACTCAAGTGTTGCTTTAGCAGTGTGTTTGGGGTCATTGTCCTGCTGGAAGGTGAACCTCCGTCCTAGCCTCAAATCACACACAGAGAGGTACAGGTTTTGCTCAAGAATATCCCTGTATTTAGCACCATCCATCTTTCCCTCAACTCTGACCAGTTTCTCAGTCCTGACTGCTGAAAAACATCCCCACACCATGTGGTCACAGTGGGGATGGTGTTCTTTGGGTGATGTGATGTGTTGGGTTTGCCCCAGACATAGCGTTTTCTTTGATGGCCAAAACGTTCAATTTTAGCCTCATCAGACCAGAGCACCTTCCTCCATACATTTTAGGAGTCTCCCACATGCCTTTTCGCAAACTCAAAACGCGCCATTTTGTTTTTTTGCTGAAAGTAATGTCTTTCTTCTGGCCACTCTGCCATAAAGCCCAACTCTATGGAGCGTACGGCTTATTGTGGTCCTATGTACAGATACTCCAGTCTCTGCTGTGGAACTCTGCAGCTCCTCCAGGGTTACCTTAGGTCTCTGTGCTGCCTCTCTGATTAATGCCCTCCTTGCCCGGTCCGTGAGTTTTGGTGTGCGGCCGTCTCTTGGCAGGTTTGCTGTTGTGCCGTGTTCTTTCCATTTGGTTATGATAGCTTTGATGGAGCTCCTAGGGATCTTCAAAGATTTGGATATTTTTTTTTATAACCTAACCCTGACTTGTACTTCTCAACCACATTGTCCCTTACTTGTTTGGAGAGTTCCTTGGTCTTCATGGTAGTGTTTGGTTAGTGGTGCCTCTTGCATAGGTGTTGCAGCCTCTGGGGCCTTTCAAAAAGGTGTGTCTATGTAATGACAGATCATGTGACACTTAGATTGCACACAGGTGGACATCATTTTACTAATTATGTGACTTCTGAAGGTAATTGGTTGCACCAGAGCTTTTTATGGGCTTCTTAACGAAGGGGGTGAATACATACGCACATGCCAATTATCAGTTTTTTATTTCTGAAAAATAGTTTTATGTATATATTTTTCTAATTTTACTTCACCAACTTAGACTTTTGTGTTCTGATCCATCACATATAATTCAGATTAAAAAAACATTGAACTAAAGGCTGTAATGTAACAAGATATGTAAAAAGCCAAGGGGGTGAATACTTTTGCAAGGCAATGTATGTTGTTTAAAGCGGGGGTCCACCCACACCGCAAAAAAAAAAAAAAAATATTAAAAGCCAGCAGCTACAAATACTGCTGACTTTTAATACATGGCCACTTACCTGTCCCAGGGTCCAGCGATGTCGGCAGGGGACGCAGAGAACCCGCTCGGTTCTCGGCAGCTGCCACCGCCATCCTAAGTGAGGGAATCAGGAAGTGAAGGGTTGCGGCTTCACTTCTCGGTTTTCTACTGCGCATGCACGAGTCGCGCTGCGCATCCCAAGTGGTCCCCGCTCTCTCCTGGGAGCTGTGTGATTCCCAGGAGACAGCGCGGTGGGGACGGGAAGAGGCGTAGACTCCCGTGGGAGTCTATGCCGGAAGTGGGTGCAAATACCTGTCTTAGACTGGTATCTGCACCCCCCTCCCCCCTGAAAGGTGCCAAATGTGACACCGGAGGGGGGGAGGGTTCTGAAAAGCGGAAGTTCCATTTTTGTGTGGAACTCCGCTTTAAGGTTTTTCATTGTCACATTATTATCATCACCATTGCTAGTTATTGAGGCAGCGCTATCACTTTTTTTCCAGAATTTCCAGGTAGGGGGCCCACCGCCGCCAGCCCGCTTCTCCTGTGTTTACTCACAGTGAAAGCCAATCGGCAGGTGCCGGAGGCTGGATGTTCGCCGGCACCCGCCAATCGCCGAGGAGAGACACAGAACTGAGATCTGCCTATGCAAACAAGGCAGATCTCAGTTCTGATAGGAGGGAAGAAATGGAGTTTGTATCCCTGCAAAGCAGGGAATACATTCCATCTCTTCCCCTAGTAAAAGCACCTCCCACAGTATAGTAAAACACTGGCTAGGCACACATTTAACCCTTTGATCGCCCCTGATGCTAACCCCTTTACAACCATTACGTGTCATTAGCACAGTGACAGTGCATATTTTTAGCACTAATCACTGGATTAGGGTCACTGGCCCCCCCAAAAAGTGTCAGTTAGTGTCAGAATGTCCACTGCAATATCGCAGACCCGCTATAAGTCCCTGATCGCCACCATTAGTAGTAACTATAAATATAGAAAAATGTATAAAAATATCCCATAGTTTCTAGACGTTATAACTTTTGCGCAAACCAATCAATATACACTTATTGGGATTTTTTTTTTCCCAAAAACATGTAGCAGAATACATATTTGCCTAAATTCATGAAGAAATTTTATTTTTTTTTTCAATTATTTTATGCGATATCTTTTATAGCAAAAAGTAAAAAATTGTGTTTTGTTCAAAATTGTCGCATATGTAAGCGGTGTTCAAACCACACATGTGAGGTATCACTGCGATCGTTAGAGTGTGAGCAATAATTCTAGCAAGAGACCTCCTCTGTAACTCCAAACTGGACCTGTAGAAATTTTTAAACGATGCCTATGGAGATTTTTAAGGGTCAAAGTTTGCCGCCATTCCACGAGCGGGCGCAATTTTGAAGCGTGACATGTTGGGTATTAATTTACTCAGCGTATCATTATCTTTCACAATATAAAAAAAAAAAATTGGGCTAACTTCACTGTTTTCTTATTTTTTTAACCGCTTTAAGACCAGCCGCCGTCAAATGGCGGCACAATGGCTCTCCTGCGCGAATCGCAGTAGCTGTACGGAGGCTCAGTTGCCCTCGTTGTCCTCCGGCAGCCTGAGATTGCCTTGTACACAAGTAGAATGGGGAAATGTAAATAAGGCATTTCCTCGTTCTGACAGGTGACATGACAGGGATCTACTGTTCCCAGTGGTCGGAAACAGTGGTCTCTGTCATGTCTCAGTAAGCCCACCCCCCCCCCCAACAGTTAGAAACACTCATAGGGTTAACCCCTTGATCACCCCCTAGTGTTAACCCCTTCACTCCCAGTGACATTTATACAGTAATCAGTGCCTATTTTTATCTCTGATCGCTGTATAAATGTCACTGGTCCCAAAAAAGTGTCAAAAGTGTCCGAACTGTCCGCCGCAATGTGGCAGTCCCGATACAAAATTGCTGATCACCGGCATTACTAGTAAAAAAAAAAAATAATAATAAAAATGCCACAAATCTATTCCCTACTTTGTAAACCCTATGAATTTTGCGCAAACCAATTAATATACGCTTATTGCAATTTTACCAAAAATATGTAGAAAAATATACATCGGCCTAAACTGATAAAGAAATTTGTTTTAAAAAAATTAATGTGGGATATTTATTATAGCAAAAAGTAAAAAATATTGTTTTTTTTTTTTTTCAAAATTGTCGCTCCTTTTCTGTTTATATTATATTTATATTTATATTTTTTTGTTTGTTTTGTAAACAAAGCATTTCCCCGTTCTGCCTAGTCACAGGACAGAGATCACTGCTCTCTGTCATCAGGAGCAGTGATCACTGTCCTGTGTGTTGAAGCCCATCCCCCCCACAGTTAGAATCACTCCCTAGGACACACTTAACCCCTTCACTGCCCCCTAGTGTTTAACCCCTTTACTGCCAGTGTCATTTACACAGTAATCAATGCATTTTTACAGCACTGATCGCTGTATAAATGACAATGGACCCTAAATAGCGTAAAAAATGTCCGATGTTATCACCATAATGTCGCAGTCCCGATAAAAATCGCAGATTGTCGCCATTACTAATAAAAAAAATGCCATAAACTATCCCCTATTTTGTAGATGCTATAAATTTTGCGCAAACCAATCAATATACGCTTATTGCGATTTTTTTTTTTAACCAAAAATATGTAGAAGAATACGTATCGGCCTAAACTGAGGAAAAAAATTGTTTTTTCTATATATTTTTGGGGGATATTTATTATAGCAAAAGTAAAAAATAATGCGTTTTTTTTTTCAAAATTGTCGCTCTTTTTTTGTTTATAGCGCAAAAAATAAAAAAACGCAGAGGTGATCAAATACAACCAAAAGAAAGATCTATTTGTGGGGGGGGGGGACATACATTTTATTTGGGTACAACATCACACGACCGCGCAATTGTCCGATAAAGTAACGCAGTTCCATATCGCAACAAAATGGGCTGGTCATGAAGGGGGGGTAAATCTTCCCGAGGTCAAGTGGTTAAGAAAAAGGTCCACTTTAGCTTCAGATAACCTAAATACACATGATTTTAATTTCGGAATGAAATTAGCTTTCACGTTCAGAGGTCATGACCATAAATTGTCATTTCACTACGTTATGTCAGTATTTAATTTGCGTGCAGTGAGGAAATTCTGATTCATTTTCTGATTACTAATCCGGCCTGTGATGAACTCCTTTGTATTCAAAATGTTTCCTGTTAATTTAAAATAGACTTCCAAATGAAAATCCCCCCTCACCCAGAGATATTGGATTACCCATGTGTTCAAACACAGCATTTAAAATAATTAGATACATTTGTATTGTTTTGTTGTCTATTATTTGCAAAATCAGTTAAGGAAAAAACAAATAGTAAGGCCCAGTGGCAGCTGGTGCTCAAAATTTTTGGGGGGTGCAAACAAGCTGAAAAATTCTGAAAAAAACCCCATCAATTGCAGCCTCACTGTGCCATCAAACGCAGCCACTGTGCCAATCAAACGCAGCCACTGTGCCCATCAATTGCAGCCACTATGCCCATCAATTGCCACCACTGTGCCATCAAATGCAGCCACTGTGCCATCAAATGCAGCCACTGTGCCCCATAAAATGCAGTCACTGTGCCCATCAATTGCCACCACTGTGGCCATCAATTGCCGCCACTGTGCCCATCAATTGCTCCCACTGTGCCCCATCAAACTCAGCTACTGTGCCCCATCAAACGCAGCCACTGTGACCATCAATTGCTGCGACTGTGCCCATCAATTGCCGCCACTGTGCCATCAAACGCAGCCACTGTGCCATCAAATGCAGCCACCGTGCCCCATAAAATGCAGCCACTGTGCCCATCAATTGCCGCCACTGTGCCCATCAATTGCTCCCACTGTGCCCCATCAAACGCAGCCACTGTGCCATATCAAATGCTGCCAGTGTGCCCCCCCCCCCACCGGCCCGCCGTCTGCACTTACCTGTCTCGGTGGGACAGCTCCTCGATGTCTTCTCCTGTCCTCTCCACCCATCCTCTGCTATGATTGGACACCTGGCGTCCAGTCACAGCGCCTGTCGTTTCAGCCAATCAGGGGAAGGGTAACAGAGCACCTGATTGGTGGAGAGGCGGTTTAGTGTTAGGAAAGTGAATATTTATTGGCTTTTGTAACACAGCTGACCTTTTTTGATGCCTATTTGAGCCTATGGCTCTAATCGGGTGCTTCAAAAACACCCCCCCCCCCGCCGCTGTAATTCAGGCGCCCTGCGCCCAAAAAGGGGCTGAGTGCCTGAATAGGGGGTGGCAGCGGCGGCCATAGATAGATTCATGTAATGAGGGGTGGCAGAAGAGAGGGGGCGGCGCCCGGGCGCCCCTAATGCACGGGCCGCCACTGGTAAGGCCTCTTGCACATGGGTGCTTGTACAGCATGCATACAGCAGCCTATAGACATGAATGGCTGCTCGCAGCTCAGGAATATACAGGTGATCATGTAAACCTAAGTATAGCTAACTGGCATACGCAAAAAAAAAACAATTCTTAAAACACCTGCGCTACAAACAAACTATATACACTTGGCATCTGTGAAAAGTGTTTAAAAAATACCACTGGATAAATGCAAAATAAAAAGCAAGTGAAGCAATAATACAATAATCACATTCCCAATATGTCCAGTGGATTATAAAATCCAAATCCGATATAAGTGTTTGTGCTCAGTGCAACTCCTCACTTCAGCCCCGGAAGATTTTACCCCCCTCCTGACCAGAGCACTTTTTGCGATTCGGCACTGCGTCGCTTTAACTGACAATTGCACGGTTGTGCGACGTTGCACCCAAACAAAATTGACGTCCTTTTTTTCCCACAAATAGAGCTTTCTTTTGGTGGTATTTGATCATCTCTGCGGTTTATATTTTTTCCGCTATAGACAAAAAAAGAGCGACAATTTTGAAAAAAACACAATATTTTATACTTTTTGCTATAATAAATATCCGCATTTTTTTTTTTAAAAAGCACATTTTTTCTCGGTGTAGGCCGATACGTATTTTTCTACATATTTTTGGTAATAAAAATCGCAATAAGCGTTTATTGATTGGTTTGCGCAAAAGTTATAGCGTCTACAAAATAGAGGATAGATTTATAGCATTTTTATTTATTTATTTATTTTTTACTAGTAATGGCCATGATCTGCGATTTTTATCGTGACTGCGACATTATGGCGGACACATCGGACAATTTTGACACATTTTTGGGACCGTTGGCATTAATACAGCGATCAGTGCTATAAAAATGTATTGATTACTGTAAAAATGTCACTGGCAGTGAAGGGGATAACACTAGGGGGCGATCAAAGGGTTAATTGTGTTCCCTAGTGTGTGTTCCAACTGATTGGGGGGAGGGGACTGACTAGGGGAGATGACAGATCGCTGTTCATATTTTGTATGAACAGACGATCTGTCACGTCTCCCCTCAGAGAACCGGAAACTGTGTGTTTGCACACAAAGATCCCGGTTCTCGCCGCGTTACGAGCGATCATGGGAGCCCGGCGGTCATCTAGACCTCCGGGTACTTGCATTGGCTCCTGGGGCGAGCTACGGGCGTGCGTCCCTAGTGGCCACCAGAAGGAGCGACGTAACATGAAGGCGATTCACCTGCCCGTGCCGTTCTGCCACAGTACAACTGCGGCGGCTGGGCGGCTGGTCGGCTAACGGTTATTAGGTACACCTTGTTAGTACCGGGTTGGACTCCCTTTTGCCTTCAGAATGGCCTTCATTCTTCACGGCATAGATTCAACAAGGTGCTGACTTTGTAACACCCCCTACTTAGGTAGGTGCTAGACGTTGGGATTTTTGTAGTACAGGCACATTTAGGCAGGCCTACCTAGAAGCTAGAAGGACTGGGAGCAAGAAGTCTGGGATGGTTGCAGAGCCAGTAGAAGAGAACAAGAAGACCTGGACAGCCGCACACCGGAATGGATAAATCCGTCTTTTTATTCAAAATACAGGATCATGGGGTACACAACACAACTGTGGTGTGGTACAAAAATAGCTGACGCGTTTCGCACTTACGCCAAGTGCTTACTCATAGCTTGGTTGCAGAGCCAGTAAGAACTGTGGTGACGTGGGCAGTGGAAAGAGGCAGCTGCAGCCAGGAGGGCTGGCAGGGCCTGAAGAGGTTGTACTGGGATCAGTAGTCATGTGGGACAGCTAGCACTAGGACTACCAACATTTTTACTACATCATAGGGGCCCGCGGCTGAGCCAGTGTCAGGCCTGCAATTCAGTGCTAGCTGGTCCTGGGAGTTGTAGTTTTACAAGCAAGTTTGTGCATTAGGTAAAAGAGGAGAAGTGTGTGTGTATATTCCGGTGGTCATAGCTCCCAACTGTCCCTGATTTGGAGGGACTGTCCCTCATTTGGAGCAATGTCCCTCTTTCTCCCTCATTTGTCCCTCATTTTGGTCTGTTCTAAACCTTTCACCCAATTTCTAAATTGCTGCATTTGTAAATTTTAAAAGCCAGTATAAAGGAATAGTAGTGGTAAAAAAAAAGCCCTTGTGGATTTATTTAACCTTTTTTTTGGGTTAATTCTCCTTTAAGGGGGTGTGGCAGGGTGTGTGTCCTATGCCTACATACATTTGCTAGTAGGTGTCCCTCATTCCCATCTCAAAATGTTGGGAGGTATGCCGGTGGTGTATATAGTTACAGTCCCTAATTTCCTATCTGCAATCAAGTGGGCATCCCCTACCCTATCCCCATCCAAATTAAATTCCCTAAATAAAAAAAAAACCCAAAACAAGTACAAGGACTTTTTCTTGACTGTTGAATGTCTGGGAATTTGTGTGCCTGGCTGTGCAGGGTGAGAGACGGACCACAGCTACCAGCAGCCCCTACAGGAGTACCGCTACATTGGCATAAAGTATGTCTGTATGCTATACTCGTGTGGAGCACCAGTGTATGCACAGTCATTCATGTCTATGAGCGCATGTACGCAGCACCTAGAAATTTCCGGGTGGGGGATAGACACCAGAATTACGATTACACAGGCTGAGCCTCCTATGTGCAAGAGGCCCAAGCCAGTTTTGGTGCAGAAAATGTTAGATGTTGTTCCATGATGACCTACCGTTCAGTCATATGATCCTATTCATTGATCAACCATCATTTGTTTTAAAATTTGCTCTTCGAATATTCTAATGCCGCGTACACACGAGCGGTTTTTCCATCAGAATAAACTCTGACGGTTTTCCGACGGAGTTCCGATGGATTACCGCTGAAACGGACTTGCCTACACACCATCACACCAAAGTCCGATCGTTTAGAACGCGATGACGTACGACGGGACTAGAAAAAGGAAGGTCAATAGCCAGTAGCCAATAGCTGCCCTTGCGTCGTTTTTGGTCCGTCGGAATAGCATACAAACGAACGGTTTTCCTGATAGGAATTGAGTCCGTCGGAAAGATTTAAAACAAGTTCTACTTCTAGGTCCGTCAGAATTTTCGAAAGCAAAAGTCAGATGAAACCCACACACGATCGGAATATCCGATGGAATGATTCCGTCGGACCTTTTCTGCCAGAAAGTCCGGTCGTGTGTACGCGGCATAAGAGCATTGATGAGCATTAAAGGGAAACTAGAATTTATATATATATAAACATACACATATACAGTATCTCACAAAAGTGAGTACACCCCTCACATTTTTGTAAATATTTTCTTCTATCTTTTCATGTGACAACACTGAAGAAATGACACTTTGCTACAATGTAAAGTAGTGAGTGTACAGCTTGTATAACAGTGTAAATTTGCTGTCCCCTCAAAATAACTCAACACACAGCCATTAATGTCTAACCTGCTGGCAACAAAAGTGAGTACACCCCTAAGTGAAAATGTCCAAATTGGGGCCAATTAGCCATTTTCCCTCCCCGGTGTCATGTGACTCGTTAGTGTTACAAGGTCTCAGGTGTGAATGGGGAGCAGGTGTGTTAAATTTGGTGTTATCGCTCTCACTCTCTCATACTGGTCACTGGAAGTTCAACATGGCACCTCATGGCAAAGAACTCTCTGAGGATCTGAAAAAAAGAATTGTTGCTCTACATAAAGATGGCCTAGGCAATAAGAAGATTGCCAGGACCCTGAAACTGAGCTGCAGCACGGTGGCCAAGACCATACAGCGGTTTACCAGGACAGGTTCTACTTAGAACAGGCCTCGCCATGGTCGACCAAAGGAGTTGAGTGCACGTGCTCAGCGTCATATCCAGAGGTTGTCTTTGGGAAATAGACATATGAGTGCTGCCAGCATTGCTGCAGAGGTAGAAGGGGTGGGGGGGTCAGCCTGTCGGTGCTCAGACCATACGCCGCACACTGCATCAAATTGGTCTGCATGGCTGTCATCCCAGAAGGAAGCCTCTTCTAAAGATGATGGACAAGAAAGCCCGCAAACAGTTTGCTGAAGACAAGCAGACTAAGGACATGGATTACTGGAACCAAGTCTTGTGGTCTGATGAGCAGGGCCGCTGATAGAAATCATGGGGCCCTGTACAGCCTACATGATGGGGCCCCTTTAGCTCCACCCTCAACCCCTCCCCTGGCCCCGCCTTGAAAAAATATTAATAAATAATAACACACAGGCAGCGGGTGCTCTCTCATGGCTGGCACTGTCACAATGTGTCCTAGGACATGGCTGTTGGGTGCCATTCTTAACTTATTACTAATAAGTTAACAAAATCAGCACCTAACAGCCATGTCATGTGACACACTGTGACAGAAAACCTGCTGACTGTGGCATAATAATATAGTAGCTACCTGTGACATAGCAATGAGCAGTGTATACCTTTCACCCACCTACAGGGGTGCTGCAGCAGCTACGATGAATTCTGGCTTCCCTTCTCCTCCTGGATGGGCAGCCGCAGCAGGTGGCCGGGACATGTAGTGTGGCGCAGAATGCACTGCACATGTGCCCAAAAATGAGAAAAAAGTCCCTCACTCCCACCAGCACATATCATCAGAGAGGAGCCTGGAAAATAGCAATAATACACCCCCCTAAACCAGTAGGAGCGGCTTAGTGGGGGTATAATTTAGAAAGCCTGTTTTTTTTCTTCTGCACTGACTGTTTGCGAGGCTGACCGCCCCCCCCCCCCCCCCCCAGGCCGGTTGTACTGGCCTATCAGGGGACCTGCTGATGAGACCAAGATAAACTTATTTGGTTCAGATGGTGACAAGCGTGTGTGGTGGCAACCAGGTGAGGTGTACAAAGACAAGTGTGTCTTGCCTACAGTCAAGCATGGTGGTGGGAGTATTAAGGTCAACACACTGTAATATTCTACAGTCTTTTCCCTTGGTGAGACATTGGGGGTTATTTACGAAAGGCAAATCTACTTTGCACTACAAGTGCAAACTACAAATGCAAAGTGCACTTGAAATTGCAGTTGCGGTAAATCTGAGGGGTAGATCTGAAATGAGGGGAAGCTCTGCTGATTTCATCATCCAATCATGTGAAAGCTAAAATGCTGTTTTTTATTTTCCTTGCATGTCTCCCTCGGATCTCCAGCGACTTTACTTCCAAGTGCACTTTCAGTGCAACTTCAAGTGCACTTTGCACTTGTAGTTTGCACTTGCAGTGCAAAGTGGATTTGCTTTTAGTAAATAACCCCCAATGGGTGCATCTTCAAAATTTGGCTTTCTAAAAAATATTTAAAATGTGTGAAAATAATAACAATACAAACTAATAAGAAGAATTTGGGGGTGCTTTAGATTCTGCCTAAAACATCAATGACGTTTTTGAGTTTTTTTTCCACATCATTGAGGTCTTCCTTGATCTTCTGTAAATCACGATTGCACACCATGATCTCCCTGATGAGGACATGTGCACTTGAAATGAGATTCTTCTTCAGACAACACATCCACATCACCTAAAATTAAAAAAACACACCATGTATTATAAATACACAGGCATACATCTATTACCTGAAGCTGTGGTCTCAGACACTCACCTGTTGTGGTCACTATTTTGCCCACTTCATACACCTCTCCTCCCTCCACATCCTGAGGTTGTGGTGTTGTGAGTTCCCCTTTTTTCGGAGGTTGGGGGTCCCTGGTGACCTCAGATATTCCGAGTCTTTTCTCCCCTATGTGAACTAAAAAATAGGTATATTTACTAGCACACAGATATTTGAGGCCAGAAATAGGAATATGAAACATTGCTTGAAGTGTCGTACAATTTGTTTTGGCAGAGTTCCAAGTTGAAAACATGCTTCTTTTGCCTTTCGAAAGCTGGAATAATTACCTTTTTTGTGCAAATTTCACAGATGGAGACACCCCTAGTATCCACTGGAGTACCTGTGTGGGACACCCTAAAAAGTTTGTTCTGGTGTCCCACACTAGTGCTCCTACGTCCAGATGTGTAAACAGCTGCTGAGTATCCTCTCTTTACACTGAATCAAGTTTGCATTTCATTCTAGTTACAAACCCATCTAGACAACAATGTAACAAACTTCTTTTAATACAAATAGACATGAACAATTGTAGTTAACCTGTGTCAGGGGCATGTCAGCAGTCGTCGGGTGAATCTGCGTGCATGTAGGTCCACAAGGAGTGTTTCCCAGCGAATTCAGCCAAAATCCCCACCAGGGGGCGCCGGCGCGCTCCCGCGGATGCCTGTACGCGCGTTCGCGCGTTCGCGCGTTCGCGGGTGCGCGCGCGCGCCCGTGCGCGCGCCCGTTCGCGCTAGCGCCGTTTGGCGCCAAGGGGCCTTTAAAAAGGTGACAGGTGCTCATGTTAGCTGCTGTTCGTCTGCAGCTCTGCACCTGAAAGTTCCAGTATCTGCCTGCTTGTTATTTGCTATTGACCCGGCTACGCTTGACCACTCTCCAGTCTCCCATCCGACCCGGCTTGTCTGACCTTGTTTACTCTGCTACCCGTTGCCGAACTCCTGCCTGTCTGACTACCCTTGGATCATCCCTCCTGCTTATACCCTGCCTGATCTCCTGCCAAATACGGACTGTCTGACCTTGCTTGCCTGTGCCCTATAACGCTGCTTCCAGCCTGCCTGTTTGCTTCCAGCTGCTGTCTTCGCATCCGGCTGCCAGCCTACCTACCAGCCTGCACCAGTTACCTGCATCCACAGCTCAGCCATCCCTGCGGGACATCCTCCCAATTCCGGTGTCTGCTTCTGCTGGACACTGCATCAGGCCCTCCTACCCACTGTGCTCAGGAGACCACTGTTCCCACTTCCAGCGGCTCCTGAACCAGCGCTTAAGAGAGGTCTCCTTCTACCAGTCAGGCTCACTACCAGGTACCTCACAGTACGAACAGCCATGACTGAGCCTGCAGGAGAGACCTCTCCTATTCAGGAGATCTGTACACACTTGGCGGCCCTCACCCAAGCAGTAAAGACTCTACAAGACAGTTATAACAGACTGGAAGGGCAAGTGTTAAACCTCAGTGGTTCCGGTGGTGTGGCCGCTGCACCCGCAGCTGTTCCAGTACAGGCCGCGGCACCACCCTCAGTGGTCATGCTTCCACCAGAACCAAGAGTACCTGTTCCTGACAAGTTTTCCGGTGACCGAACTAAGTTTGTGGCCTTCCGCAGCGCTTGTCAACTTTACTTTGGATTACAGCCACGGACTTTTTCTTTGGAAGCCACCAAAGTGGGGTTTGTTGTATCCCTCCTGCAGGGGGAACCCCAGACCTGGGCCCATCGCTTACTTGAATCCAACGCCATACAGGTCCAGACCCTACCTGCCTTTTTTGAAGCCATGGCCCAGCTTTATGAGGACCCTCAGCGGGCTGCCACCGCTGAGGCAGCTTTGATCGCGCTCCAGCAAGGCCGTAGACCGGCCGAGGACTATGTCATGGACTTTCGACGCTGGAGCGCGGATACTCAATGGAATAACGCAGCCCTACGCCACCAGTTCCGCATGGGGTTATCTGAGGGTCTTAAGGATGAGCTTGCCCGAGTAGGAATGCCTGACACCTTAGAAGAGCTCATTGCCATCACTATCCAAATTGACCGACGCCTTCGTGAGCGCCGGTCTGAACGATCTGCCCAACAAACTCGGCCTATGTGGATGACTGCCAGAGCCCCGCTGCCTGCCTCCCGGTATCTACCTTCTGCCGGGCCAAGCCCAGTCAATCAAGCAACTGATGCCTCTGAACCCATGCAACTTGGACTTATGCGTACTACTCTGACCCCTGAAGAACGGGCACGCAGGCGCCAACTGAACCTTTGTCTCTATTGTGGCGGAACGGGCCACTACGTGAACAACTGCCCAGTGAAGATCCGTAAGTGTTTTTCTTCAGCTCCAACCAGTTTGTCTGCTTTAACAGCCAATGCCACTCAACTTGTTCTCCCTCTCTCATTACAGCTCCAGGGAAGAACAATTCAAGTCAACGCCATTGTTGATTCCGGGGCATGTAGCTGTTTCGTTGACTCCACTTTTGCTACCCAGCAAGATCTTCCTTTAAAAGATAAAACACATAGACTTTCAATTTTTCTGGCCGATGGGTCCCATATAAAATCCGGGCAGGTCTCTCAAGAAACCCTTCCTCTGTCTGCTATCTGTTCATCCCAGCATCGAGAGATCTTAATCCTGGACGTTATCTCATCACCTCTTTTCCCAATCATTTTGGGTATGCCCTGGCTTCAAGCCCACAATCCTCTTGTCAATTGGGCCACGGGCGAGATCAAGTTCCAGTCACCCTATTGTCAAAGACATTGCCTACCTGAACCTGTTAATCCTGCTACCACCCTACTATGTATGGACACTGACCCAGATCTGCTTCAAAACGTACCAGAGGTCTATCAGGACTTTGCAGATGTATTCAGCAAGAAGGGAGCAGATTCTCTGCCACCCCATCGCCCCTATGACTGTCCAATTGAATTGCTTCCTGGAGCTGAGATCCCTTTTGGGCGCATCTTTCCGCTATCCGAGAAGGAACAAGAGGCGCTTAAGGTTTACATCAATGAAAATCTAGAGAAAGGCTTCATTCGACAGTCCACTTCACCAGCTGGGGCGGGAATATTTTTTGTCTCTAAGAAAGATCTTACGCTCCGCCCTTGTGTGGACTATCGGGAATTAAACAAGGTTACGGTCAAGAACCGTTATCCGTTGCCCCTAATACCAGAACTGTTTCAAAAATTACGGACCGCCATTATCTTCACCAAATTGGATCTGAGAGGGGCCTACAATCTGGTCCGCATTCGGGCCGGGGATGAATGGAAGACGGCTTTCCGGACCCGTTTCGGGCACTACGAATATTTGGTCATGCCCTTCGGCCTTTGCAATGCTCCTGCCACATTTCAGCATCTGGTCAATGATGTGTTTAAAGATTTCCTGGACATCTTTTTAATTGTCTACTTGGACGATATCCTTATCTTCTCCAGTTCCCTTGAACAACACAGGGAACATGTCCGTAAAGTCCTAGCTCGACTCCGCTTGCACAGATTGTACGCCAAAGCAGAAAAGTGCGAATTTGAACAAGAAGAGATTCAGTTTCTGGGGCTAGTCATCTCCCCGACCGGTATTAAAATGGATCCTCAGAAAGTGTCTGCTGTGTTAGAATGGCCAGCACCCATGGACAAGAAAGGCGTACAACGCTTCATTGGATTTGCGAACTTTTACAGAAAGTTTATCAGGGGGTTCTCTGCCATCATCTCCCCCATTACACAGCTAACCAAGCAGAATCTTCGTTTCCACTGGAACCAGGAAGCCCAGGAGGCCTTTGAAGAATTAAAAAGGCGTTTCACGTCAGCTCCGATTCTCAGCCATCCAGACCCATCTTTGCCCTTTATTCTAGAGGTTGATGCCTCCGAAGTAGCTGTGGGTGCTATTATTTCCCAACGTCAGGGCAACAAAGACCTGATGCATCCTGTTGGGTTCTTCTCTAGAAAACTTTCGCCGGCTGAGCGGAACTACGATGTGGGGGATCGGGAGTTACTTGCCATCAAGACTGCCTTGGAGGAATGGAGATACTTGCTTGAAGGTGCAGTCCATCCAGTACTGATTTATACAGACCACAAAAATCTGGAGTATCTAAGATCTGCTAAAAGACTGAAACCCAGACAAGCCCGTTGGGCTCTATTCTTTACACGGTTTTGCTTCCACATCACCTACCGGCCGGGATCCAAGAATATAAAACCAGACGCACTGTCACGCATGTTTGATAATCCTAAGGACTCTTCTGTCCCTGACACTATTTTGCCGGCAAACAGTTTTCTTCTCCTTCAGACAGATTTGCTATCCATGATCAGAGAAGCATCCCCAGAACCTTCAAGTCTTCAGGAGTCTTCCTTAACACCTCGAGATGGACTATTATGGAGGGGAAGTCAAATCTTCGTACCAGAAAACGTCAGAGTCAAGGTGCTGACACTTTTGCATGACCACCCACTTGCAGGACATTTCGGGGTCCGTAAGACCCTTGAGCTGGTGCAGCGCACGTTTTGGTGGCCTAACTTAAAGGAATTTTGCAAGAAATATGTCAACTCCTGCTCTGTCTGCATCCAGAACAAAACCCCCAGGAACAGAGCGTGGGGACTACTAAGACCATTGCCTATACCAGATAGGCCCTGGAGGATGATAGCTATGGACTTTATAGTCGAACTGCCATATTCTGAGGGGTGTTCGGCGATCTTTGTGGTCGTCGACCGGCTATCCAAAATGGCCCACTTTGTGCCCCTAAAAGGAACACCTTCTGCTGTAGAGACGGCTCGTGTGTTCATTAAGGAAATCGTTAGGTTACATGGGATTCCCGCAAATATAGTGTCTGATAGGGGGGTGCAGTTTACTTCACGCTTCTGGAGAGCCCTTTGTGAAAATTTGAAGATTGAACTAGCCCTGTCCTCAGCATATCATCCCCAAACTAATGGGCAAACTGAAAGGACAAATCAAACTCTGGAGCAATACATTAGATGTTTTACATCTTTTGTACAAGATGATTGGGTATCCTTGCTGCCACTTGCAGAGTTCGCGTACAATAATGCCAGTCACTCTGCCACAGGTCAATCTCCTTTCTTTGCTAATTAAGGGTTTCATGCATCTTTTTTACCAGATTTTCTTTCAGAATCTTCAGTTCCAGCAGTCCAGGACACTGTGCAGTTCTTCAGTCATAATAACCGGATCTTGCAGGAGGCGATATCCAAAGCGCAAGCGGATAATAAGCGGTTCTTTGATGAGAAAAGAAGGGGAGATTTAAACCTTCAGCTTGGCGACAAGGTATGGCTGTCTACTAATAATATCAGATTGTCATGTCCTTCCAAGAAGCTTGCCCCAAAATTTATTGGACCTTTCCCTGTGAAAAGGAAAATTAACGAAGTATTGTATGAATTATGCTTACCTGATTCACTTAAGATACACCCTGTATTTCACGTATCACTCTTAAAGCCTGCTGTAGATGATCCTTTTCCTGATAGGGGCACCAGGGTCCCTGAACCAGTTCTGGTGGACGGCAATGAAGAGTATGAAGTGGAATCCATCCTTGACTGCAGAAAGAGGTCTGGGCAAGTACAGTTTTTAATTAAGTGGAAAGGGTATGGTCCGGAAAACAACTCATGGGAACCTGACTGTAATATTCATGCCAAACGTTTAATTCATGCATACTTTTCTACCCATCCTGAAAAAAAGGCGTATCTGGGCATCCGGAGGCTGCCCGTTGGGGGGGGGCAATGTCAGGGGCATGTCAGCAGTCGTCGGGTGAATCTGCGTGCACGTAGGTCCACAAGGAGTGTTTCCCAGCGAATTCAGCCAAAATCCCCACCAGGGGGCGCCGGCGCGCTCCCGCGGATGCCTGTACGCGCGTTCGCGGGTGCGCGCGCGCGCCCGTTCGCGCTAGCGCCGTTTGGCGCCAAGGGGCCTTTAAAAAGGTGACAGGTGCTCATGTTAGCTGCTGTTCGTCTGCAGCTCTGCACCTGAAAGTTCCAGTATCTGCCTGCTTGTTATTTGCTATTGACCCGGCTACGCTTGACCACTCTCCAGTCTCCCATCCGACCCGGCTTGTCTGACCTTGTTTACTCTGCTACCCGTTGCCGAACTCCTGCCTGTCTGACTACCCTTGGATCATCCCTCCTGCTCATACCCTGCCTGATCTCCTGCCAAATACGGACTGTCTGACCTTGCTTGCCTGTGCCCTATAACGCTGCTTCCAGCCTGCCTGTTTGCTTCCAGCTGCTGTCTTCGCATCCGGCTGCCAGCCTACCTACCAGCCTGCACCAGTTACCTGCATCCACAGCTCAGCCATCCCTGCGGGACATCCTCCCAATTCCGGTGTCTGCTTCTGCTGGAACCTGCATCAGGCCCTCCTACCCACTGTGCTCAGGAGACCACTGTTCCCACTTCCAGCGGCTCCTGAACCAGCGCTTAAGAGAGGTCTCCTTCTACCAGTCAGGCTCACTACCAGGTACCTCACAACCTGCATCTGCCAAAAACATTGTATTAGTGGGCGAACGAACGATGTTTACTTACGAACTATTAATGTGCCCACGAACCTGAAACTTGCCATTTTAAACTGTACAACAGTAAAGAAAAGCACATGGAGCAGCACGAACGTAATAATAATAATAATAGGAACACACGACAAAATACTTACTTTTTTGCAGCACTCTCTTGATTCTTCTGTACTGATCCTGCTCCTTCAATTTTAGGTCTGACAATCGTTTCCTCAGTTGATCCTTGGATCGCCGGACCCCAAAATACTTCTGCAGACTTTTCACAACTTTAGCCATGATCTTGGCCTTTCTCACATTTGGGTTTGGGTAAGGTCCATGCTTCCCGTCATAGTCGGCCCTCTTCAAGATGTCCACCATCTCCACATCTCACCAAAGGACATATTAGAGGCCTTAAATCTCCTGGATCAGGACGTTTGTGGCTCCGGGCTTTCAACGTCCTCCTCGTTGCTGCTCTTCTATGCATGCACTTGCACTTTCTTCGCCATGTGCTCTCCCACTGCCCCGAAAGAGAAGGGGCGGGGAATATACTAGAAAGAAGGTCGGGGCGGGCAGAGTTTCACGCATACGCAGTGTATATAAAGCGTAACACGCGTGCGTCATACGTACGATCTGTGAGCAGAGGACGGAGTAGCGTAAGCGCCGATCGTGATAACGAAGGTACAATTTGAACTTGAGGCATCAGTGGTTTATACTGCTTCTAGATTGAGACCTATATTGGGACAAGATTAGGAGAGTTTAGCCTGACATTAGGGTTTGTCTTGTGTTGTGTCTTGCAGAGAAAATTGATTCTTTTGATCACAACTTCCTCCCCCAATTCATTGATATGTACAGAGAGCTGCCCTGTCTGTGGCAGGTGAAACACCCCTTTATACTAATAAAAAAAAAGAGGCAGGCAGCGCTGGATCAATTGCTGGAATTGGTGAAGCCGGAGATCCCCACGGCAAAAATCAACTATTTGAAGGCCAAAATTGGTGGCCTGAGGACCACATATAATAAGGAACGCAAGAAGGTCCAGGATTCCATGAGATCAGGAGCAGCAGCGGATGACGTTTATGTTCCCAGGCTGTGGTACTATGACAGACTGCAGTTTATGTCAGACCAGACTGAAAACAGGCCATCACTCTCAACCCTTCCTTCCACACTTCCTTCTACTCTTCCTTCCACCTCAGATGAGGCTTCAGAAGTCCAACCTGGGCCTTCCACCCTGGAAGAAGATGTGAAGGAGCCCAGCTTGAGTCAGGTATAGCATTGTTTAACATATTTCTCAAAATTGTGTTGGATTGATGAACAATAAAACTAAAAATATGTCCCATTTTCATACACAGGAAAGCCTCGGCCAGGAGGAGGCTGTGGAAAGTGGCAACCAGGAGGTGGCGGGGGAAAGTGGCAGCCAGGAGGTGGCCAGGCCCAGTAGCCTTGACCGAACCCCAGGTTCCTCCCCTCCGCCTTCCAACAAAAAGTATCATGAAGGGGAGGAACGTGGAGAAGTCAGCGTTTCTTTGATTCGGGAGGCTACTGCGGGCCTCAGAACCACCCCCAATCTTCAAGAGGCCTATGCCTGCATGGTAGCAAGCAAAATGCAGGAAATTGAGGTGGGCCAATGCCTCTTTTGTGAGGAAGTGATCTATCTGGCCCTAAATAAGGGGTTGAGGGTCAAACTCACAAGCAAAACCCACCATTGTGAGCTGGACCATCCTCCACCTCCTGCAACAACTCCAACACCAGAGCCACAGCCCGGAAGCAAGCGTGGAAGGAAGCGTGTAAGGTAGACAAGAGAGTGATGGCCTGGGTTCAGCCTGGTCTGACAAAAGACGGAGGCTGTTGTAAGACCACATCCTCAGGACATACATGTCATCTGCTGCTGCTCCCGATCTCTCGGAGTCCAGGACCGTATTGTGCTCCCTGATAAATGGACTCCCCAGGCTACCAATTTTGCCTGTTAAATAATTGATGTGTGCCCTGGGGTACAAAGGCTTCGCCAATTTCACCAGTTTATCCAGTGTTGCCTTCCTCTTTATTTTGTTATGACCCCTAATAAATGCCTAGTTTATTTTCAAAAAAAGGACAGTTTGCTTGTGAGTAGGCAGGTACATTTCAAAAAGACAATGTGAAATTAACAAGGGACACCAACCAATATCTTTGAGGTTAAAAAATACAAGATATTAATGGTGTTGTGGTAACTTGACACACAAAATGAGAAAAAATATTATGGAGATCACTATAAAAAATAACAAAAAAAAAACCAGGAGATCTTGATAAAAAATGTAAAAATAAATAACACATTATTCTGGAGGTCTGGCAAAATAAAAAGAAGATTATTCATGAGATCACGAAAAATAATAAAGAAATCAGTTTGTCAGAACTCTGTGTGAATATCAGCAGCAAAACAACTTCATTATCCTAGCATTCTAAAGAAGAAGAGAAAGAAGAAGAGAAGAAAAGCTTAAAAACTTTGCAGTGTGACGAATGTGCTATCCCCATTACGAACACTAGTTTTACCAGACTGAGCGCTTCCGTCTCGTACTTGATTCAGAGCATGTGTGGAATTTTGTGCGTCGGAATTGTGTACACGCGCTCGGAATTTACGACAACGGATTTTGTTGTCGGAAAATTTGAGAACCAGCTCTAAAATTTTGTTGGTCTGACATTCCGACAAAAAATGTCCATTGGAGCCTACACACGGTCGGAATTTTCGACAACAAGCTCACATCAAACATTTGTTGTCGGAAATTCCGATCGTGTGTACGTGGCATAACTGTTAACCAACCCGAACCCTTTTACCCAAATTAAACTGTAAAAAATACATGACACGATTGTTGGAGTAAAACTGGCCATTTATGGCCATTTATTAAGGATATAGTAAATATATAACAAACATTCCTTAAAACAGGAAACCAAAATAATTACTACAATAACCAAAAAATAAGGTTGGCGATCTTTGGAGGCACCAAGTATCAATAATCGACTTTGTATCTGCGCAGCTACTTACACGGTCCCCAGCCGCACCACACCAGCTCGGGACTACCTCCACATACAGCAGATACCTCACTATTTTAACTTACCAGTTAACCCACCATTAACTGGCATTCCACAGGGGACTCCATACCTTAGATGGGTCCCTGATATGATCAACATAGCAGGTTTTTAAAATGTCTGAAGAACTGATCTAATACAGGGCGGGCAGGAAATGTCCCCCACGAGTCTTCACCGGATGCTGGGAACTGATCCAAACTGCTAAGATTGCTGCTAGAGCCCAGTTTCCCTGGTTGCCTCTACTCCAGGCTGACCCTATTGAAGAACTTTTGTCCCCGGGAGACCTTAGTAAACCCCTCTCTACTCTGTATGGAGCACTCCTGGGCACTGACTCCCCCAAGGCAGAAGGATTGTGGGAGGTGTGGCACAGGGACATACCTACGTTGGATAGGGAGGATTGGGAGGACTGCCTTAAATATGGCCATAAACTGGTCATTTCTTCCAATGATAGGTGAAACTCATAGATAGAATTTATTACACACCCCTGAAACTCCATCATACTTTTCCAAACAGAGATCCTATCTGCTCCAGATGTAAAACTCATGTGGGTACATTTTTTCACATGTTCTGGGAATGCAAAATAATATCGTCCTATTGGTCAGCGGTGTTCAACGAAATTAATCTGAGGTTTCAACTGTCCCTTCCGGTTTTGCCAGAGTTGGCCCTGTTGGGGGTTCATGAGGATGCTCAGCGGTCTCATCATACCTTTTATTTTATGCAAAAAAGGATATTCTCCTGAAATGGATCTCGCCATCCCCTCCGGCCCTCTCTTCTTGGGAGGCACTGATATATGCAGCTCTGCCTATGTATAGGATTACATAAATAAATAGGATTGCCAGTGGAAATACGACAAAGTATGGGCCCCTTGGACCTCTACCTAAGCTTCCATTTGGTGACTCGATTTTATTATAGTTCACTATGCTTTCTGTGATGGAAATGTCCCTCCTGATAAACTTCCTCTCTCCATACTTGGGACATTGGTATTTGTCAAGTTACTGTGTATAATGTTCCCGATATCTCTATTCACTTGCCTAAATGTACAGTGGGGATGGAAAGTATTCAGATCCCCTTAAATTTTTCACTCTTTGTTATATTGCAGCCATTTGCTAAAATCATTTAAGTCCATTTTTTTCCCTCATTAATGTATACACGGCACCCCATATTGACAGAAAAACACAGAATTGTTGAAATTTTTGCAGATTTATTAAAAAAGAAAAACTGAAATATCACATGGTCCTAAGTATTCAGACCCTTTGCTGTGACACTCATATATTTAACTCAGGTGCTGTCCATTTCTTCTGATCATCCTTGAGATGGTTCTACACCTTCATTTGAGTCCAGCTGTGTTTGATTATACTGATTGGACTTGATTAGACACACCTGTCTATATATGACCTTACAGCTCACAGTGCATGTCAGAGCAAATGAGAATCATGAGGTCAAAGGAACTGCCTGAAGTGCTCAGAGACAGAATTGTGGCAAGGCACAGATCTAGCCAAGGTTACAAAAAAATTCACTTACGGTCCTAAGAGCACAGTGGCCTCCAAAATCCTTAAATGGAAAACGTTTGGGACGACCAGAACCCTTCCTAGAGCTGGCCGTCCGGCCAAACTGAGCTATCAGGGGAGAAGAGCCTTGGTGAGAGAGGTAAAGAAGAAACCAAAGATCACTGTGGCTGAGCTCCACAGATGCATTCGGGAGATGGGAGAAAGTTGTAGAAAGTGAACCAACACTGCAGCCCTCCACCAGTCGGGGCTTTATGGCTGAGTGGCCCAACAGAAGCCTCTCCTCAGTGCAAGACACATGAAAGCCTGCATGGAGTTTGCTAAAAAACACCTGAAGGACTCCAAGATGGTGAGAAATAAGATTCTCTGGTCTGATGAGACCAAGATAGAACTTTTGGCCTTAATTCTAAGCGGTATGTGTGGAGAAAACCAGGCACTGCTCATCACCTGTCCAATACAGTCCCAACAGTGAAGCATGGTGGTGGCAGCATCATACTGTGGGGGTGTTTCAGCTGCAGGGACAGGACGACTGGTTGCAATCGAGGGAAAGATGAATGTGGCCAAGTACAGGGATATCCTGGATGAAAACCTTCTCCAGAATGCTCAGGACCTCCGACTGGGCCGAAGGTTTACTTTTCAACAAGACAATGACCCTAAGCACACAGCTAAAATAACGAAGGAGTGGCTTCACAACAACTCTGTGACTGTTCTTGAATGGCCCAGCCAGAGCCCTGACTTAAACCCAATTGAACATCTCTGGAGAGACCTAAAAATGGCCGTTCACCAACGTTTACCATCCAACCTGACAGAAATGGAGAGGATCTGCAAGGAGGAATGGCAGAGGATCCCCAAATCCAGGTGTGAAAAACTTGTTGCATCTTCCCAAAAAGACTCATGGCTGTATTAGATCAAAAGGGGCTTCTACTAAATACCGAGCAAAGGGTCTGAATACTTAGGACCATGCGATATTTCAGTTTTTCTTTTTTAATATATCTGCAAAAATGTCAACAATTCTGTGTTTTTCTGTCAATATGGGGTGCTGTGTGTACATTAATGAGGAAAAAATGAACTTAAATGATTTTAGCAAATGGCTGCGATATAACAAAGAGTGAAAAATTTAAGGGGGTCTGAATACTTTCCGTCCCCACTGTATACACTTAAAATATTCTGTTCTGTTCTATGTCAATTGGTATACACTGTTTACCTTGTATGACAACAATAAAGCATATACCTGACATAAAAAAGAATTCATATACTGAATGTTTTATTACATATATTACTAAGTAATATTATCAGAATGCAAAACTTTCATTAGTGGACCTTCAAGTTGGTAGGAGATACTATAATAGTTGGCAGGCAAGGACAGATTAAGGCAGAATGGTATTCACCTGGTTTGCTGTAGGAGCATGCAGGTTTTAGCTGGGCCCCCCTGAACATCCACTGGGCCTTGGGCTGCCATGTGGATGACCTGGTTCTATAGACATGGCTTACTGTACAAAGGATGCAGCCTATTCTAAAATTTTGTTCTAATTTCAGAATATCAAAATTTATGCAGAAAACATTAAGGGCATGTTCTTACTTGCAGCAGCACTTACCGCCCCTCTGAAAAGGGAAAATCCTCTGAAAAGGGATGCCCCTAATGCCTCACAGAAAACGTCTATTCAGACAAAAAGTACGTCGGCAGGGCAGGAATAGCGGTGACGTCATCACGCTTGTGAGAGTGTTAGGACGATTTATATTCCTAATGCCTGTGATCACTTATCTGTTGTAAGTAGAATTTTAAAAAATTGCCTGTTTTTAATTTGGATGCTGCGCATTGAATTTTCCTTTTCTTGTATAATCAATTGTCGGATCGGCTTCTGTGGATACCCTGAGTTTTTATCATTGGCTCGCTTTCACCAGCGGTTCCATATGGATGATCTGCAGGTAATGTGAGGGGTTACAAAGCTCACAGATGCGATTATAGACCTTGATAGGTCTTTGGATCTGGTAAGAAGATATTTTTTGCCTGACCAATTCAGACACTGGGTGATGCACTGAATTTAATGGACTTTTGCACATTATCAATGAATGGACTTTGGTGTCACTATTTATGGGTTTATGCACTAATTATTGATTATATGTCAGTTCTTCAATTAGACAGCGCAACACTTTTTCTTTATATGCGGTGAAAGATATACACCTTGCTAAAAAAAATGTTTTTAAAACCTTAAGGGTAATACAAGAGATCATGTTTGAAAGATAGAGAAAACAATATAAACAGCGCTTGCGAATAGACAAATCAATACAATTAATAAACCATAATATACATAATTTGCATGAATAACTCTATAAATAAAGTGCTATGTGCTCCAAAAGTGCTCAAAAAGTGCATAAGTGCTCCAATATTGTTGCTGGTGTTAAACAATTAGAATGTTGCCGTGTGCCACACTCCACTGTTGTGACCCCACTCACCAAATGGCAAGGACCCACAGCTTTGCAGTCTGGGGTCAGAAAAGCTTGGATCACATAGGATCAGTTAGGAGACAAAACGTTTTCTCTGGAGCCTCTGACTGTGCTGACTTTCATAAAGCTGCGTAGACAAGAGCGGAAAGTCTGACGGAAGCTTTTCATCGTCTATTCCGATCGTGTGTAGGCCTCATCAGACTTTTTTTTTTTGAAAATTCTGACAGACCTAGAAATGGAACATGTTCTAAATATTTCCAACGGAATCAATTCCTATCAGGAAAACCGATCGTCTGTATGCTGTTCCGACTGACCAAAAACAACGCATGCTTTGAAGCAAGTACGAGACGGAAGCTATTGGCTACTGGCTATTGAACTTCCTTTTTCTAGTCCCGTCGTAAGTGTTGTACGTCACCGCGTTCTGGACGGTCGGACTTTGGGTTGGCCGTGTGTAGGCAAGACCGCTTGAATGGAATTCCATCAGAGTCCCATCGGAGAAACCTTCGGAGTTGATTCCGACGGCAAAACCGGTTGTGTGTACGCGGCATAAGTGTTCAAAGGTGCTCGATCATAATCATGTGTGGGAAACAAAGAAGGAACTGATAGTGAAGTACTATATGATGAGGTCAATTTGCTCTGGCAAGGCGCTACTTACAAGAGACCAAAACACACCAGGCATCAGCATGGAGCTCTAGGTGCGCCGCTGCTCGGCATGCATTCCATGTAGGACATAAGTGATGTTCTCTATACGTCAGGGATCAGTACCTTTGCGATAGCTCCTGCAAAATATTGTTTTTATTTCATTTCCCCTTTTTTGTCAATTGCCCCGGGGGTTTTGTTGCACTATATTCTACGAGCGCTGTGTATTTCAATTTGTTTGCATTCATGTTTGAAAGATGGTAAAAGTCCATAGGGCGCTTCTGCATGAAGGAGACCTCCTATATACTGGTGCTCCTGGTTAGACATGTGCAATTCGTTTAGTTCCGAATTAGTTTAACAAATTTTGACAAATTCGTTACTTCTGAAATTCCCAAATTTTAAAATCTCCGAAATTTCGAATCGGAAATTGGAAATTTTGAAATTTCGAATTTCCAAAATTTTGAAAATTCGAATTTCAAATTCTCAAATTTCCGAATTTTGGAAAATTTGAAATTTCGGAATTTCGAAAATTTGAAAATTCAAAAATTTGAAAACTGGACATTTCGGAAATTCGAAATTTCAGAAATTGGAACATTTCGGAAATTCAAAAATTCGAATTTCGGAAATTCGAATATTCGAAATTTCATAAATTTGAAAATTTCGAAATTTGGAAATCCAAAAATATGAATGAAAATCTGAAAATTCAAAAGAATGAAAATCTGAAAATTTGAAAACCCGAAAATCTGAAGTAATAACTAAAAAATAATAAATATTGTATTATGTGTATTGGAATTTCCTTTCAAATTGGGCTGTTAGAGAACGTAACAAGTACGAATTTATTCGAAGTTACGAATTATCTGAAATAACGAATGCTGTATCTAAATGAATGGAACATAATGATCTAATAATAATAAATAACAAAAATAATAATAAAACTTTTTTATTATTATTATTTATTATTAATTGTTCCATTCCATTTGTTTAGATGTGGCATTCGTTATTTCGGATAATTCGTAACTTCAGATAAATTTGTAGTTCAGAAACAGCCAAATTTGAAAGGAAATTCCAATACCTATAATTTAATAATTAGTTATTATTAGTTCGTTATTATTTAGAATTTTACTGATTTCATTCCTTTTTTTCGGATTTTTGAATTTTTGGATTTTAGAATTTTTGAATTTCCGAATTCCGAAAATTCTGAAATTCGAAAATTTGAAAATTCGGAAATTCGAAAATTCGGAAATTCGAAATTTGGAAAATTTGAGAATCGAAATTCGGAAATTCAAAATTCGGAAATTTGAAAATTCGGAAATTTGAACGTATGGAAATTCGAAATTCGGAAATTCAAAAATTCAGAAATTCGGAAATTCTAAACTTCGAAATTCGACAATTTGAAATTCGGAAATTTGAAAATCCGAATTTTCAGATTTCCGAAGTTCAGAATTTTTGAATTTCCGAAAAAAGCAAAAAAATGAATGAAACGAAAACTAACACATTTTTTGTCAGTGTACATGTCTACTCCTGGTCACCATTCAATGGAGGGATATGCTAAACACAAGAGAGTACTAGAGCAGCACTTCCAACCAGTTGAAGCAGTCATCTTTCAAACAGTGAGAAACAAGGTGGGCGCTTCTAAGTGCAATACATCAACAGTTTATTTGGACACAAGATTAAAATGACTTACGAACAGTTGGTAAGGATCAGGCTCATAAAAATCATAAATCCGGAAGAGCTCCTGTCAACGTCAGTCCATATCCGCTCAGCCGACCAGCAGACAGGGATAGGTGGAATGCGGGAGAGGTGTATTGCAGGAACAGGACAGCTGCCACACTTCTGGGATTGGTGTGGAATGCATGCGCCGGATGTGTTATCCTTCTGTAATTTGAACAGGGTTAAACTGAGTATTCATTAATGCAGAAGTGCAGCAGCCATCTTAAAGGAGATCACTTTGCAACCTAAAAAGTGGTGCATGGAGAAGCCATCTTGGGTCGGTCTGATTTGATCCCAGAGGTGATTGGCTGATGCAACAGAGCAGGGGGGGGTGTCTGCAGACTGGTGAGAAAATGGGGGATGACTGGCTTAAAGCAAGCAGGTGTGTGAAGAATAAACTATGCTGCTGATGCTTTCTGAACGAATCACTGCCAAAGCTGACCACAATCAGGTGACAACTCAGAGAAGCAAAGAAACTGAGAACCTTCCCCCTGGGAGAGCGTGAGGTGTGTTTTGGACACCTGGAGAGTGTTCCTACTGCTTGTGTGGAAGGAAAGGAGGGACTGTCTCATCATGTTTGAAAGAGAGAGATCACAGCAACTTCTATCCCTGTCTATAGACTACTTTTATTGAATCAGGGCATGTGTCCAGAGACCCAGAAGAGGGTGCTCTGGGTCTGGTAAGAGACTAACATCATACAAATTAATATGTTGTCTTCTGGGAACTGTTGTGCTTTCTTCAAGGCCCCCAGCTTTGCCAGCCAACATTTTTTTTTCATTATTCATTTGTCAATGTGACAAAAGGGGACTGTTATCACAAGTTAAGACTGTATTTATATATTGTTGCTAGGTAAACACAGTTCAATTCTTTTAATTACTGTTAGTCAGAATACTGCAGAAAAATTCCATCAGCAATGTATGTAGTGAGTGCACCAATTATTAAAGCAGCTAGCACACAAGGTGTCTGTACCAGTCCTTGTACTCAATATAAATCCAGTAAATGTGCAGCACTAGATGAAAGTAATACGGTATTATTATAGCAAAAATATATATGCAATGATCTTAATACTCCTGAGATGCAAATATATATATAGTTAAGACAAGAAGTCCATATAGTAAAAAAGTTAATTTAGCGTGTAATTGATAGTTGTGCTATCAGCTCACCAGAAATAACAGATATTTAGGCATAATCGGACATCCAACAGGTATCACCAAGGTACATAAGGAAATCTCCACATGTGAGCCTTCACCCTAACAATGCACTCACCAGATGAAGGATGTAAGCATCACTCAGTAATCAGTGCTCAGTCCTCTTCAATGAAAGCCATAGGTAACATGGGGAGTTGTTTCCAGAATACCACACTAGATGTAAAAAAGCTCACCAGTTAGGAGCCCAGAAAAAGAATAGTGGCTGCCGCTCCAATTGCATGGACGTGGCAGCGTGACGTCAGCGAGTTCCCTTGATAATGTGCGTAGCATTAAACGCATCGTTAGGGGCCTATGCGCTAACGTCACAACGCAGCGTCCACGTGCTTGGAACGGTGGCCGCCATTCCTTTTCTGGGCTCCTGGCTGGTGAGCTTTTTTACATCTAGTGTGGTGTTCTGGAAACAACTTCCCCATGTTACCTATGGCGTTCACTGAAGAGGACTGAGCACTGATTATTGATTGATGCTTACATAAATCCTCCATCTGGTGAGTGCATTGTTTGGGTGAAGGCTCACATGTGGAGATTTCCTTATGCACCTTAGTGATACCTGTTGGATGTCAGATTATGCCTAAATATCTGTTATTTCTGGTGAGCTGATAGCACAACTATCAACTACACACTGAATACTGCAGATGTTTAACCATATATCTCAGCGTAACATTATTGTGATGTTGATTGTTTGTATAAGTACACTTGCTAATCCTCTCTTCTTCTAGGCTATGCTTGGCCTAATAAATTATTTGAAATATCGTAAGGTGTGTTGGTAGGTGCTGGGCGAGCAAGTGTGTCATCTTCAGGTGTGCAGAGAACTCACAAAACAATTCAAGGGCTCGTCTGGGGGTAGCACTACAAAGACGTGGCTCATCCGAGGATTTGAATTTGGGACTGGGAGAAAAGAGTGAGGGTTACCTCTGCAACCCAAGCCACCATGATGGACCCAAATAGTGTGAAGAGCAGAATGACAGTTTTGTGCTCTGTGTAGTTATGGGCCTTTGGGCCACCTGGACTGATGAACAGATCCAGTGAGTGCTATTGGCATAGGTACCTGATCAGAAAACATTTGTGGTGGACACGAAACTTAACCAAGCAGCCTCTTGCCCTTATGCTTTATTAGAATGGAGGGGAGGGATCCCAACTGGCTTTCAAGGGGATAGGTTCTAAAGAGTTAAACGACTCTCACTTGCTGTGATCATGCTCTACAGCTAAATTGGTCAGCCAGGTGCAAAGTGTTATAATGTTTTAGTGTTGCTCTGTGTCCTCAGGCTGGCCTGTCGGGATGGTGGTTTCCAGGGAGGAAGGGTTTATGTTTTTCCCCCCCTTTTCTCTTCAGGTTCACGTTCCCCCTGCAGGTCATGCCATATAAATAAGGCTTACTAAGTGCCCTAGAGAGAGGTTGGGGAAAAGACTGCCAAAATTTAGCTGCTACTCTGCTGGAGTGAATCACCCCCTTGGGGGGGGAGGGGGTGAATGGAGCCTAGCTGGGGTTCCAAGGGGGTCTGGAGCCTGTAGACCCTCATTGACTTATAGCTGTCAGCTATGGACTTTTCTTCCTTTATGGATTACTGCACAATCATGGACTCTAAGGGACTATTGCTGCTACTAATTGTGGATATACTGCCTAAATGGACTCTTGCCATTGATTTAGTGGACTTTGCCATCTGCCTAAGGTACAGGGGCGGATCCAGGGGGGCAACGGGGCAATTGCCCCCTCCAAGAATGCGGGTAACAGTGCGGGCGGCTCCGCCGCGGCTGACAGTGGAGGCGGCTCCGCTGTGGCTGACACTGCGGGCGGCTCCGCCGCAACTGACAGTGCGGGAAGCCCTGCAGGTGACAGTGCGGGCGGCTCCACAGTGCGGGCGACTCGGTCAGTGAGTGAGTCGGTGAGTGGGTGGGTGAGGGGGTGGTAGCTGGGCGGCTCCATGTGTGACTGTGAGTGGGCTGCTGGCCAATCAGGGAGCCGGCGGGCAGGGGAGCAGAGAGATGACATCTCTCACCACCCTGCACCCGCCCTGCATCCCTGCAGTTCCGCCCTCACTGTGAAGGCAGCTGTGGGCAGCAGAGAGATTACATCATCTCTCTGCTGCCTGACTCTGGGACATAGCAAGAGACCACCGTAGCAGGAAAGTGACACAGCAGGTGACAATCCGCATCTGGTGACAGGCGACGTGGCAAGTGACAATCCGCAACGTGTGGCAAGTGACAATCCACAACGTGTGGCAGGTGACGTGGCAAGTGACAATCCGCAACGTGTGGCAGGTGACGTGGCAAGTGACAATCTGCAATGTGTGGCAGGTGGCGTGGCAAGTGACAATCCGCAACGTGTGGCAGGTGACGTGGCAAGTGACAATCCACAACGTGTGGCAGGAGACGTGGCAAGTGACAATCCACAACGTGTAGCAGGAGACGTGGCAAGTGACAATTCACAACGTGTGGCAGGTGACGTGGCAAGTGACAATCCACATCTGGTGACAGGTGATGTGGCAAGTGACAATCCGCATTTGGTGGCAGGCGACGTGGAAAGTGACACACTCGGGGCTCCCACTGATTCTGCATTATGGTGAGTTGAACTATTTAATTTTATATTACAATGTAAGAATAGAAATAATGCGCTTCAATCATCCTGACACCATAATAACCAGGGTGCCGTGATGATTGAAGCGCCAACACCAGCCGTTTCCACGATAAATTGCCCGCAAAAAAAAGGTATTTTCTGGCAGTGCCACTCCCGAGACTAAACTCTGGATCCGCCCCTGCTAAGGTACAGACACTTCGTGAGACACTAACTTTATTTAGGAAACTGTGGGAAAGATGTCATTGAGAACTGTTACATGTTATTTTCAACTATTTCAGTAAAAGACCTTTATTTGTTCCTCTGAATTGCCTGGTCTGTAGTTTCTGCCAAGGGGTGCATGCAAAAGAACAGAGCTTGTTTCAGGGGATGGACACTACCACGGGTTGACAAGTGATGAACGCTGCAGAGGGAGAAGGATCACTTTGCCATTGCCATGAGTAACCAGAGGAATGTTTGGTGCTAGAGCTGCCAGCCAGCCAGCAAGAGTGCGAAGTGGATTGGCAGGGGTGACGGGGTGCTCTTGTAGCGAGGTGGTCTTGAGTGTAACCCCTCTCTAGCAGCTGTTGCCCCATAACTGGGACCGGAACCGTGGCACAGAGCCCCCATGTATTGAGTTGGGAAGTCAAGGGAAAAAATAGGAGGAAGGATCCTCAAAAGTACAGAGATTCAGCAACCTTGTGTCTCATGTTAATGCAAAGTTATAAGCAAGTCACTAGGAGTGAGCGGGCATCAAGGCTAGGCTGGAGAGTGGGATACAGGCTCTGCGGTATACCCTCACAAGTGCTGCACCATTTAAGGAAGACTGTGCACAGTTAGTCAAGTGTAACACCGCTGTCAAGTGGAGTAGACACGAAGAGTTAAGAGTTGCTTGCTTCTAAGTTGGAGTGCTGCCTTAATGCAGATTTTTCATGACCGCAGTCATGACCGCAGTTGGGCATTAGCATCCAAAGTTTCCAGAGTTCCATTTTAGGGTGCATTAGGCCCACACAGCCAGGTATGCCAAACAGACACCCAGAAAGTTCTGGTTCTATAGAGTCAGATTCAGGTGTTTCAGCTAATGCTTCCACACCACCCTCAGCGTTCCACCCTGCCTCATTCTTCCCTAAGATGAGAAGGCTAGTAGAAACGCAAGTTCAGAACTCAGCAGCATCCAACAATTATGGATATAGCAAGGTTCTATTATGGAAAAGTCCCAGTGCAATCAGGGGAATAAGATTTTTGAGGCCTGGATAGATCAAGCAGTCCAGGCTGTGGAGGAGTGGGAAGTCATCACAGTCAAGAGACGGAGGATAATTTAGGGTCTGAGAACTCCTGCCTATGATGTCGTCCGAAACTTAAAAAAAAAAAAGCATGAAACCAACTGGAATAGCACAGCAGCCTCCACTGCAATCCAAGATGACTGCAAAACCCGGTGTCTCGGCTCTGCGGTTTCTGGAACCTTACTGCTACGCAATCCACGAAAAAATGCTGGCACATCGGTATGAGTCAGCAAATTGCTTTCCTGTGTAAACCTGTACAGGGAAGCTAATTGCTGGATCAGGAGAGTTACTGGCCAGCAGTATCTGGTGAGCAATCAGATGAGGATCAGGTGGGGAAGGACTGAGCTGCTGCTGCTAGCTGAACGGATCCTTGCCATAGCTGACCACAATTGGGTGAGAACTCAGAGAAGCAGAAGAACCTTCTCCCTGGGAGGACATGAGGTGGTGATTTGGATGCCTGGTGAAGTCAGAATGTGCTGGTGAGCACTCCTATTGCTCGTCAGGAAGGAAAGGAGCGACTATCTCAGCAGGATTGATAGAGAGATATTACAGCAACTTCTATCCCTGTCTGACTTGAACTTGACTTTACTAAATCAGAGCACGTGTTCTGGGTCTGGTAAGAGACTAACATTATACTATAAGTTAATCTGTTGTCTGTTGGGAACTTTTGTGTTTTCTTTGACAGCCAACATTTTCTTCATTCACTGTGACAAAGCAGGGGGTCATGGTCTGGAGTCAGGCTTGGAAGCCAGTAGCTATAGCAGTAGAAAGGCACCCACCGACCAGCAGGATAAGTATGCAAGCAGGTCACCCTCGCAGATGACGCAGACTTACCCAGGGCGCAAGGTCTAAGTACTAACTGGTGTTCACCAGAGCTCCTGATGGTGGAGATGGGTTTTGCTGCATGTTAGTTCCAGGAAGTGGTCCACAGGATCGCCCCACTAGGAGGTGAGCAAGCCAGGGTCTAGTAGCAGAAATAGCAGGTAGGGATCAAGCAGAAGCGTAGTCAAGGAACAAGCAAAAGGTCGGTAACGAGTGGCAGCGAAGATACAGACAACAGCAGGAGTGGCAAGAGAGAGATGTTGGCTGGAGAGAGTACAATAATCTGGCAAACAGGAAGTGCAGAGACATGGTTTAAATCAGGAAGTTCATGGAAGGAGCAAAGTGTTCAAGGTTCAGTAAAAACAGGGTTCAAGACATCGCCAGACACAGCAGAGGTTGAGATTCGGGTCCTGACAGGGGGACTGTTATAGCAAGTTAGGACTGTCTTTATATACTGTTGCTAGGTAAATGGAGTTCAGTTACGTTAATTACTGTTATATAGTTGTAGCGAATTTATTAGGCTAAGCAAGGATTATTAATAAAAGAGAGGAAGTGTTTGTACCTAAACAATCAATAAAACAATAACGTTACTCTACTCTAAGGGGATATTTATTGAGGAAAGGAGGATAGCCACTGGAAGCCACACAGATAGGTGTTCTGTTGAGATGAGTGGAGTGGCAACCTGAGCCTGGACTCCGACCAGGCCACTCCCCTAGCAGGGCGGGGCGAAACACATTAGGGGCGTGGCCTGGTCGGAGTCCAGGCTGAGGTTGCCACTCAACAGAATACCTAGATGTGTGGCTTCCCGGGGCGATCCTTCATTCCTCAAGCTACCACAGTAGCCAGGATGGGCAACATCTCTTGCCAGCACTCTAGCAGCAGCTGTGGATGCACTTTTGCACATTCCCCCTCTATCGAGCCTGAGCAGAACACAAACATTTTCCGGGATATTTATTGAGCTAGTTATATTTCAGGGTGTACATCTATTGCTGCATATGAATTCTTCTTAAAACAAGTAAATATACCTTCCTATAAATTTACTAATGTTAGCAGTATAAGGATTAAAAATAGTCAATATTGATTAAAGTGAAGTTACGCTTTCAAGAGCCGGTAACAGCACAAAGCAAGAACATAGAAGATATTTTGCCCCCCTGACCTTCACTTATTAATTATCACTATTATTATTAGCAGCATGATGATTAACAGGTTAATATTGATTAGGAGAATTGAGTTCCACTTTTATAATTATGAATTTCTTTCTAGCTAATAATAATAATTGAAACAAACATATAAGTACCACTCATGGACTAAGTGGCGTTCTCCAGATCCAAATTTGGCTGTTTATCCTTGGCTGTTATTCTCAGGATGCTGCCATCTGTATGATACCTAAAGGCTTGCATCATGCTAGGACATAAAATAAGTATTAATCGCGGATTAAATAGGAACATCCAGAACTTGGAAACACAGAGGAAGCAACAGGTCCAGTAAAAAAAAAATAATAAAAAAAAAAAAAAAAATATATATATATATATATATATATATATATATATATATATACTTTCATTTTCCTATTTTCATTTTTATATTAAATTATATTATAGTTATTATTTGTTTCCATCAATAAAAGGTCTTATCCACCTAAAGCTGGCTTTATAAAGATGCAAAGTTACTTCTAGGGATGCTCTTTGGCCTGCTGTGAGCCATCTACAGGCGGTGTTTTTTTTTTTTCGTTTTTTTTTTTTTTTTGTTTTTTTTTGCTCTCTCAGATCTGGTTTCTTCTGTGTCCTGTGGCTGCTCGCCACTCCCAGGCTGCTGGCTGAGCTGCTATATAAAAAAGACCCCCGCACAGCTCAGAAGTGAGATCACAGCTCTTCACGACTACTGGAAACAGTCTGCTTTGGTAAGGATGGATACTTGGTTGAAAATACAATCACTTACTGACCCATGCTATGAAATTACTAATTCATTCACTAAAATCAGTAGTTCCATGTTTACTTTTAACAATATATAAACATTCAGTAACAGTAATTAGATAAACACCTCATCAACATTGATTATTTTTAAACTTTGCTGTTTGTTATGATATTTATGATATTATATTGATTTTTACTTTATATGTATCTGTTTATTAGCAGTGCGTCACTCTTTTTAAATTATAAGACTTTTGTCGTGTGTGTGTGCATGCATTAGTGTTGACAGAAGCTTTAGCAGATTGATTCGGAAAACTTATATTTTATTTATTCTTTTATTAATTAAAGCAGCGCAAAAGTAGCTGCACATACATCATATAAACATATTTATTTCTTGTAGACAATAGATGTAGGGCTATTCGCAAAAAAAATTCCCTAGGATGATTTATGCTAAACTGTTGAAATATTCAAAAGCTATTTGGAATTTATTTGCTATATTAAAAAATATATTTTTATAAAATAAAATAATTTATCGGTGTGGAATACATTTTGGGGCATTCGTAGTAGGATTATATCACTCTACAATTTTATAGATAAATTATATATATTATAGATTAGTAGTATAGACAGTAGTCATGGCAGTAGTGGAAATAGTGGTAGTAATAGTAATTGTTGTTGTAGTTGTGATAGTATACATTTATTTATTTATATACATTAGCAATATAAAGAAACATAATATAGCGTTATATTTATTTCTATAAATTAGCATGTGTATTTAAAATGGTAACATTGGAAATTATGATATTTTTATAGATGATAGCTGTTTTCAGCAGTAGTCATAAAAGTAATAGTAGTAGTTATAGTAGTTGTTATGATGAGTACTTAAAATGGTAACATTGTATATATATATATATATATATATATATATATATACAAACAACTATAATCTATAAAAATAAATAAATAATAATAATTAAAAATATATATATATATATATATATATATATATATATATATATATATATATATATATATATATATATATATATATATATATATATTATTTTTATTTTTTATTATTATTGTTTATTTATTTTTTATAGATTATAGTTGTTTGCGGTAGTAGTCATATTAGTAGTAATAGTTGTTATTGTTGTAGTTGTAATAATATAAATTAGCATGAGTGTTTGAAATGGCATCATTGGAAACATTCCTTTTTAAAGGTTTGATGTGTGAATATCGGCTCTCGCACATACAGTAGCTATACATACAAAATGCCAGACATTCAGAGCATAGCTTTCTGTGATGGTTCTGCATGTGCTTTTCGGTATGCATTTTGTTTTTTTTTTGTATGGACACAACAGTGTGGCATGTAAGATCCCAATAGTCTGATTTGTAACCTGACATTTAACATGCTACATGTACTTGACATTTAAAGGTTTCTGCACACTATAAGGATTTAAGTAATCATTTTGAATGGTTAAAATTGGATGAGTAAATTGTAATTATGCTCCTATTATGTTTTGGCTATTATATGAGAAAGCCACTTTAATATGAGAGGTGCAAGGTTTGTTTGGTCTATGTTTTATGTTTCTTTTTTTTTCCTTTTTTTAAATTTTTTGTTGTTGTTGTTTTGTGTTTTTTTTTTATATATATACCATTTGATAATTTTTGATATTTAGTAATTTAGTTGATATAGTTTTTATTTGTATAATTATAAAAATAAAAATAAAAATTATTTGATTAAAAAAAAAAAAAAAAATGTTGGAAAAGTTACACGTATTGTTTTTACAGTTTGTGGCAACTAGGATCCCAATACTCGGAAATGTCATTGTATCAACATTATATCAACATGTATCAACATGGTTTCTGTGAACCATAAGGTTTTTTTTTTTTAAATAATTTTAGGAATTTTCATTCCATTTTCTAATGTTTAGTGGGATCAAATCAACATTCATTGAATGTCAAATCATTGAATAGTTACTTTGGGAAAGTTACATAGAATGTTTTTTACAATTTGTGGCAACTAAAATCCCAATATTCTAAAAAGTATTTGTATTGACGTTTTAAGGCGTCTTTGAACCATAAGCTTTTATGTAATCCTTTTGAATGGTTAAAGTTAAAGGGGTTGTAAAGGTTTTTTATTTTTTTTTTTAATAACAAACATGTCAGACTTACCTCCTCTGTACAAGGGTTTTGCACAGAATGGGCCCCCGATCCTCTTCTTCTGGGGTCCCACAGTGACGTTCCTGGGTCCTCCTTTTCTCGAGTGTCCCCACGGAGAGCCGCTTTCCCTGGGGCACTCATGCGGGCCCGCTCCCTTGTCCTGCTGCTGCATCCATTGACACAGACAGGAGGACTCAGCCCCGCGCCCCCGTGTCACTGGATTAGATTGACAGCAGCAGGAGCCAATGGCTCCTGCTGCTATCAATCTATCCAATGAGGACCCGAGATAGCGGCTGGAGCTGCTGTGCTCATCCCCGTCGCTGGAAAGATCGGGTTCAGGTAAGTAAAAGGGGGGATCTGGGGGGGCTCCTGCACTACAAAAGGCATAGCTTCCAACTGTCCCTGATTTTAAGGGACTGTCCCTGATTTGGAGCAATGTCCCTCTGTCCCTCATTCCTCCTCATTTGTCCCTCATTTTGGTCTGATCTATATAGTTGTATATAAAAATGCACTTTTTACCTATCAAAAAGTGTTTCCCAGTGCTAAACCTTTCATATGATTTCTAAATTGCTGCATTTGTAAATTCCAAAAGCCAATATAAAGGAATAGTAGTGGTAAAAAAAACACTTGTGGGTTAAACCAATCTTGTTTTTTGTACAATTCTCCTTTAAGGGGGTGTGGCAAGGGGTGTGTCCTATGCCTGCATACTTTTGCTGATAGGCGTCCCTCATTCCCATCTCAAAAAGTTGGGAGGTATGCAAAAGGGTTTTCACCTTAATGCATAGACTGCATTAAAGCGGACCTTCAGTAATTTTTTCAACTTTCCATCTATTAAAGCGGAGGTCCGCCCAAAAAAAAAAAAAATAAATTAAAAGCCAGCATCTACACATACTGCAGCTGCTGGCTTTTAATAATCGGACACTTACCTGTCCTGGAGTCCAGCGATGTCGGCACCATAGCCCATGTCTCCATCAGCTGTCGGGTGCATGCCGCCGCCATTGCAGGTAAGGGAACCCGGCAGTGTAGCCTAATGGCTTCACGCCAGGAACCTTACTGTGCATGGGCGAGGCTCCGCTCCTCTCTCCTACTGGCCCGGCGACAGGGGGAGGAGGAGGAGGGAGCCCCGCTGTGACGTCATGGGCCGCGGCCCGGACTCCCAGAAGTGGGAACGGGATACCTGTCAAAGACAGGTATCCTGTCCCCCCTCCCCGCCCCCAAAGGTTGCCAATTGTGGCACCGGAGGGGGGGAGGAGACAAATGAGCAGAAGTTCCACTTTTGGGTGGAACTCCACTTTAAATCTTCTGCCCTTGTTGTTGTTTTAACTTTGGATAGTAAAACATATTTTTTTTCTGCCAGTAAATCAGTACAGTACAGCCCACTTCCTGTTTCTTGTCTGGTCATTAGCCTAGGCTTATGTCATCATTCACAGCTCTCTCTCTCTCTCACGCTCGTGAGAGTTTGCCAGGAAGGGAGAGGGGATGAGTCATAAGAGGGCCAATGAGAGCTGTAGAGCTGTAGGTGTGCCTCTGTGTGTCTGTGTAAATCCAGGAAGTGAACAGGCAGCAGCTTCAGCTGCCCACAGTTAAAATGGCTGCAGCCAGACTCAGTGGAGGGAGATTTCTGCAGCATATTTGGCAAGTACAGAATCACAGTATATATAAAATAATATGCAAAGTGGTTGGAGGGAAGCTTCAGAATGGCAAAGATGTTTTTATTACAAATTAGGTGAGCAGACTGCAGTTCCTCTTTAAGGTGAAAAACCTCGAGGGTTTACAACCCCTTTAATAACTTGGAAAGCTTACATTGATGTTTTTACCATATGTGGCAGCTAGCCAGAACTGCTCTTTCACTTTCCTGACTTCTACAATGGTTGTTACTGGTTGTGTTAAGGCATGCGGAGACCATGATGCTGGTTTATCATTTTAAAATGATGACTCCTTCCGGACTCCTTCGGACAATTCGATCGTGTGTGGGCTCCAGCGGACCTTTTTTTTCCCAAAAGCCCGATGGACCTAGAAATAAAACATGTTTCAAATCTTTCCGACGGACTCGAGTCCGGTCTAAAAATTTGCTCGTCTGTGTGCTAGTCCGACGGATGAAAACCGACGCTAGGGCAGCTATTGGCTACTGGCTATGAACTTCCTTATTTTAGTCCAGTCGCACGTCATCACATACGAATCCGTCGGACTTTGGTGTGATCGTGTGTAGCCAAATCCGTTTGTTCGGAAAGTCCGTTGGAAGTCCATCGAAAGTCCATCGGATAGTCCGGTCGAAAAGTCCGCTCGTGTGTGCACAGCATTACTGTGGGGGGATGGGCTACCACTGACATGACAGCGATCACTGCTCCCAATGACGGGAAGCAGTGATCTCTGTCATGTCACTAGGCAGAACGGGGAAATGCCTTGTTTACATAGGCACTTCCCCGTTCTTGCGGCTCCGTGACACGATCGCCCGTGGGCACGGACACGCTGTATGCGGCAGGCGCGCGCGCGCCTGCTAGCCTTGCCAATTAAAGGGGACTTACAAGTACGCCCATTTGCCCACCGCCGCCATTGTGGCGACGTACATCGGCGTGCGGCGGTCGGCAAGTGGTTAAAAGAATGTTCAACAAGGTGGTAGTTTAGGTGATAAAGATGCAAGCTTCCGGGATAATTCAAATCTCTTTGTCGGGTTTTCTGAAACTCACTATTTATACACATAGAGGGTTACAGCGCCTCGAAAAAGTGTTTATACCCCTTTCATTTTTCCACATTTTGTCATGTTACAACCAAAAACTTAAATGTATTTTATTGGGATTTACACACAGGTGGACTCTATTTACTAATTAGGTGACTTCTGAAGGCAATTGGTTCCACTAGATTCCACTAGATCCACTAGATTTCCACTAGATTTTAGTTAGGGGGGCTGAATACAAATGCCCCCCACACTTTTCACATATTTATTTGTAAAAATAAAATTGAAAACCATTTATCATTTTCCTTCCACTTCACTTTGTGTTGGTCTATCACAGTGATGGCGAACCTTGGCACCCCAGATGTAGTTGAGCATCATGGGATACGTAGTTCCAAAACATCTTGGGTGCCAAGGTTCGCCATCACTGGTCTATCACATAAAATCCCAATAAAATACATTTTTTTTTTTTTTTTTGGGGTGGGGGGGGGGAGTTTGGAGAGAATATTGGAGTTATATGTATTTTAAGGGGTATTTTAAAACATTTTGTGGTATGCATACTCAAGGAGAACTACATGTATATGTGATTTTGAATGTTATGTCATGTAATGTTTTTTTCTAAGAAAAATTTATAAAAAGAATTCAAAACAAACAATAAAATATGTTTTTGGTTTTAACATGACAAAATGTGGAAAACTTCAAGGGGTATGAATACTTTTTCAAGGCACTGTACATAGTAGAGGGGCAATAAAAATGACACAGTAAGAAAAAACATTTTTGCATTATCCCGAAAGCTTGCGTCTTTAATAACGTTAGCCAATAAAAGGTATTACTCAGACTCCCAACTTTAAGCATTTATTGATTGCTAGCACAGTACAACACTCGTTTTACATGCAGTATCTCACAAAAGTAAGTACACCCTTCACATTTTTGTAAATATTTTATTCTATCTTTTATTCTATCTTCTATCATGTGACAACACTGAAGAAATGTGTATATGTATATATTATACATTCGTATCATTCCCTGCCCTCAAGGAACTTACGATCTAAGGTCCCTAACTCACAATAATACATACACATACTAGGGCCAATTTAGACAGGAGACAATTAACCCACCAGTATGTCTTTGGAGTGTGGGAGGAAACCAGAGCACTCGGAGGAAACCCACGCAGACACACTTTTACTGGACAGTTTGGTCTGTCCACGGAAGTTTGAAGATAACAGACTTACTGGCAGGATCACCAGGTAAGAATAAAGGGGAAAAAACATTAAAAATTGTTTACTTGTATCCTGTTACTGAGGTCCTCCAGCCGCTTTATTAATTTTATTGCCCTTTGGTGGACTTCTTCTAACTCCAGGACATCCTTTTATTGATCGGGGACCAAAACACATCTGTATACTTAAGATGAGGCCAAGCCCATTGGGAACCACTAGCTTGGGGAATTTGTTTTCCCCTGCTGAAGCAAATTGGACTATGCCTTATGGTTTTTTTTTTTGCCTTCCTCTGGATCAATCTTGGGTATAGGGTTCTGTATATGGATGTTTTCATTTTATTGGTTCATTTCTCTATTGGTTGAACAAGGAGAACGTTGTGGAAATATGCTGACAAGAGAAGAGAGCTCTTCAGGCTGCATCTAATCTTTTATTGTCCAGTCCCAGTCTGGGGGCAGGAAGGTGCCCATACTGGATTGCTTAACTAAATGTCAGATCAACAACCTGGCTCTGCTATCTATCAGGAGTTTCTGTAAATCTCAGGACTGGCTGAACAAAATTGCTAATCATTTAAAAGGTAAAACAGCTCTCATTTCAATTGTGTATTTAGCGGTTTACCTGCAGTTTAGCTGTATGTCGGCACCTATTGGTCCTTTAAAATTCCCTAAAGCTGCTGACCTAGATAAGTGATATTGTAATTGGCTAAATTAGAATTGTGCTAACCAATTAAATCCTATAGTGCTTTTTAGATGAGAACCAGAGGAGGTCGTAGGGTAACCTGTAACTCACATTTACCTCTATGGCTTCCTTTAGGAGTTATGGCTTCTTCACATCAGGTGTGTTGATGTTTATTGATCTGCTTTGATCAAGGCTCAAAGCAAGGGTGCATAGACAACAATTGTCCTCCATGTGCCTTGTTTATACTATACATGTGCGGTGGCGTGCATTATGTAAATATGCAGCAACACTGTAATTAAAAAAAAAAAAATAAAGAACAAAGTAAATAATGCAATAGGCTGTAACGATGCATCACATCGCCATTATATAACGCACACCAGGGCGCACTCATTATATGGAGCATAACGCTCATGGGTTGCTGTGAATGGGCCCTAAAGTTGCTTAAAAATCTCTGCTCTTCTGCTTAAAACCCCACAAGCTGCAAGTCTGCATGATGCAGAGCTGAGCCTTAGCTCTCATATCTACAGTGGGCCAGAAGCACAGCGACTGCTGTACTTCCACGCATTAATAAATGTGCAAACATTAGAGATATTACAGCATTCCTCAAAGTGCATTATTCCTCATCAGTCATAACCATAGGTGTGCACAGCCTATTGCATTAGGGTGTGCACCCCAAAGCTTAAGCACACACTAACGATCGCTCACAATGTTCATGCAGAAAGTGAAGGAGCCGGTAAATTACATATTTACTGGCCCCTTCCCCCACTCATTCTAAAACATCCCCTTAGCAACAGCTGGTGGGAGAGGAGAGAAGGGAAGCTGGCAGCGCTGTGGGGGGAAGGTGGGGGGCAGGGCAGTAGGGGGAATTTTGTGCTGCACAGGGTGACTAGGGTGTGCCTGGGCACACCTGGCACACCCTGTGCGCACACCTATGGTCATAACCTTTTTTACACTGCACATAACAAAAATAATTTTTGCCTGAACTGCCTCCTTACATCCGGTGTCCCCATCAGAATGTCCACTTCCATCAGGTGTCCCCCATCATCAGAGTGCCTTCTTAGATCGGGTGTCCTGATAAGAGTGCTCCCTGACATCAGGTGTCCCCATCAGAATGTCCACTTACATCAGGTGTCCCCACCATCAGAGTGCCTTCTTAGATCGGGTGTCCCCATAAGAGTGCTCCCTGACATCAGGTGTCCCCATCAGAGTATCCACTTACATCAGGTGTCTTCATCAGAGTGTCCACTTACATCAGGTGTCCCCATCGTCAGAGTGCCTTCTTAGATCAGGTGTCCCCATCAGCGTGCTCCCTTACATCAGGTGTCTCTATCAAAGTGCTCCCTTACATCAGGTGTCCCTATCAAAGTGCTCCCTTACATCAGGTGTCCCTATCAAAGTGCTCCCTTACATCAGGTGCTCCTATCAGAGTGCTCCCTAACATCAGGTGTCCCCATCAAAGTGCTACCTTATACCAAGTGTCCCCATCAGATTGCCTCCTTTCATCAGTTGTCCTCATCAATGTGTCCCCTACATCGGTTACCCTCATCAGAGTCTCCCCTTAATTCAAGTGTCCCTATCAGAGTGCCCCATTACATCACACGTCCCCATCAGAGTGCCCCCTTATATAAAGTATCCCCATCAGAGTGCCTCCTTACATTAGGTGTCCCCATCAGAGTCTCCCCTTAAATCAGGTGTCCCCCTCAGAGTGCTCCCTTACACCAAGTATCCCCATCAGAGACCCCATCACATCAGGTGTCCCCATCAGAGTGCCCCCTTACACCAAGTATCCCCATCAGAGACCCCATCACATCAGGTGTCCCCATCAGAGTGCCCCCTTACACCAAGTATCCCCATCAGCATGTCCCCTTACATTAGGTGTCCCCATTAGAGTGCTCCCGTACATTACATCCTTCACTAGATGAGTTGCCACCTAAAGCTGCATTTGATTCTTTGAATTTAGTTCTGGGAACAGGACAGGAAGTCCTTGTACTGCTTCCGGGACACAGCGCTGTATACCTTTGAATCTATCAAATCTATACAGCGCTGACAGCCGTGGCATCTACTAGTTGAAGGAAATACTTTTAAAGTCAAATCGATCAGCTTGATATATGAGGCCCTATGTAAACAATTAAATGTGCTGAGAGTGTGCTCCCTGCGCGCTCCCAGCACAGTATCCGGCAGGTACCGGAAATCTCACAATGCATACTTGTGATCAGGAGCTTTCCAATCACATGAGCGCTGTGACTGCCAATCACAGTGGTCACATGACCGGAATGCCTGCCTCTGCATTTAGAACCTTTTAAAGGGCTAGGAGGCGGTGGCGGGAAGGGGGTCAACAACCTTCGTAACAGATTCCTACTTGTTTCTGTCCTGAGAAAGAAAAAAGAGAAAGCTGGTTGTTCCTAGCAAGACTGAGGAGGATCTGGTTCATTATAACCACCTGGTTCACTCTCCGTGTTCTAGTAAGTAAAATTGTAGTGTCTGCGTCTCTTTAGGAGTAGTTAACCCAACAAAAATGAAATTCCTATTGCAGAGGATGGCTGAAATGTGACTTGTATCTTAGGGTAGAATTCTGGGAAGGTCAACAAAGCAATCACACAAGCAGGAGATTATGTTCCTAGGGGGCGCATTGTGCACTATAGGAAATGTAGCAGAATATATTTTGGCCTAAATTAATGATAATTATTTATTTCCAAAATAAAATAACGTTAACAAAGTAACTTGTTTTTTTTTCAACCTATTCAGTGTTTTTTTTTTTTTTTTTTATATAGCAAAAAAAAAAAAAAAACAAGCAAAAAAAAAACCCAGTGGTGATTGAATGTACCAAAAGAAAGCTTTATCAGATAGAGCTGTCTTTTGGCATATTCAATCACCACTGAGTTTTTTTTTTTTGCTTGTTTTTTTTTTTTTTTGCTATATAAACAAAAAAAAAAAACAAAACACTGAAAATGTTGAAAAAAAAAACAAGCGTTTAAAAATAGAGTCTATCTGTCTCAAAGAAATGATAAAAAATGTCATTTGGGTACAGTGTTGCATGGCTGAGTAATTGTCACTCAAACTGTGAGAGTGCTGAAAGCTGAAAATTGTCCCTGGGCAAGAAGTGGGTGGAAGTGTCCGGTATTGAAGTCAGTGCAACAGGAAGTTTTGACCTTAGCATTTTTTTGTCAGGATCAACTGGTATTTTTCGCACTTATCAAAATATATATATATATAAAGAAAGGCTTTCTATAGAATATTGAACTAATCAAATTGGAGCAAATAAAAGAAGGTCATTGGTTGAGGTTTACATATCTTTTAAGAATATTTTGTTTATGGTGATGGTACATAATTATTAGTGCCCTATTAGGCTCAGAAACTTCATAGACACTCTTTAGAATTCCCTCGCACCTCCGCACCAAAAACATCAATATCTGGAAGAGATTTGTCTACCTATCAGGAGCATTTCTGAGGAGGTGGTGGCACTAAGGCTGAGGTGTCCATACCAAGCATTTTTTCCTAGGTGCAGCTCGGCCTTTTTAAACTCCCTGCCTGGCTACTGTACTGGTCACATGAACAGCGCATGGCCGTGGTGTTTTGTAGTGGGGTGGTGAAGCCCGATGGGGAATTTGTTCCATCAGGTCCACCTTGCTATTGACTGACAGCACATGACAGTGAACGAGCTTGGAGTTGGGCGGGTGGAGCCGCATGACGAGGAACTCTAAAGCCTCGTACACACGATCAGATTTTCCGACAGGAAATGTGTGATGACAGGATGTTGGTGGAAAATCCGACTGTTTGTATGCTCCATCGGACAATTGCCCAGCCCTTGTCCCAGCCTTGCATACAGAGACACATCAACGGGGCTTTGCATTGGAACTGGGCCTGCGCCGGATCCCCGTGCACATCCCGTAGACCTGGCAGAGACTCACAGGGGTTGATTTACTAAAGGCAAATTGACTGTGCACTTTGCAAAGTGCAGTTGCACTCTACAAGAGCAGTTGCTCCAGAGCTTAGTAAATGAGCAGAAGCTCTGCTGACTTCCATCATCCAATCACGTGCAAGCAAATATGCTGTTTTTTTATTTTCCTTTGCACGTGATTGGGTACTCTTTGCAAAGTGAAGCTTTACCTCATTTACTAAGCTCTGGAGCAATTGCACCTGCAGAGTGCAACTGCACTTTGCAAAGTGCACAGTCTAGTTGCCTTTGGTAAATCAACCCCACAGTGTGTCCTCACATCTCCATTTAAGATGGCGAAGCAGGAGCTAAACAGCACGGAAGAACTTTGGCTTCATGCAAGACAATGTAGGACCCCTTGAAATCCTTTTAGATCTTAGGAAACCCTTGTTAAAATCAATTAATTGGGACCGAGTGGGACGAATTCCCCTTACATTGGTGGCCATTGGATAAAATGCCCCGCTTACAATGGTGGTCAAAATATTACGCTTACAGACATCTAATTTATTGGTGTCCTGCAGCTGGCCCTGTCAAGTAGTGTTGACCCCAGAACTATCCGAGCACCATCAGATGGGGGGTCAATTAGCCACAGTTCAAGAAACCCCTAGCAACCTCTGGAGGATTCGTGGGTGAGAATGGCTAGTCTGTTAAGTATGTTTTTTTGTTTTGTTTTTTTTTTTTTTGAGAAAGAGACAAGTGTTGGAAGTTTTTTGGTTTTTTTTGTTAGGTAGTGTGAAGTTCCTCTTTCAATTGGTGGTACTAAGAACTACCTGAATCTGGCGCACATGTTGGTACTGAAACTGAAATTGTTGCAAAGCTGTGCCTAAATCATGCACAGGTAGTTTTAGGGCTTTTGTACACTTGTTGGCATTGTGGCATTGAACACAACTTTTTTAAAGCACTCTAAATGCCAATCAAAGCGTCTGTCACTAAATAAAATGGTGACCTGACAGTCCTGTTCACACGTTGCATTTCATTTCCTTTGCTTTGGTTCGCTTCAAAAATTATACCCCGTGTTGATTTCTCGGTGCTTCTAAGTGTCTGCAAAGCCTCCATAGAAGTCTATGACCAGGGCCGTTTTTAAGGCAGGGCAAAAGGGGCAGCTGCCCTGGGCCCTGTCATTGTTGTGGGGTCCAAAGCAGCTGCCTCATACTATCCTGGTTTAAATTCCCTTGTCCCTTGAGGTTTTAGTCCTGTGCTGTGTCCCATTATCTCGGTGTGAAGTGCTGCTACTAATGCTGCCCAGTTCTGCCCCATTGTTGTGTACAGATGACTCACTTGCAGACCCTGTGTTTACATGTAAATTACCAGCATTCATTCATATGTAAATAGCGGCGGCATTCATATGTAAATAGCGGCGGCCCGCGGCATTGATATGTATATCATGCCCCAATGAGATCATATCCACAGTAATCTCTAGCAACCAATCAACAAGCAGAAATCATGTGCTGTAACCTCTAGCAACTAATCAGTGAGCGATAATGATACACTGTAACCTCTGGTAACCAATCACATAAGCTGCCTGATCTGACTCAGTACACTGATTTTGAGTCTAGCTGCTATTTATTGTATGTCTCAGAGCAGGTGGAGAGCAAAACTGCATGGGTGGGGGGCCCCAAGAAAAGTTTTGCCCAGGGTCCACTCAGTATTAAAGACGGCCCTGTCTATGACAACGCTTGCTAAAAGCACTTGTGACCTGCAGCTTTTGAGAGGCTTTTATTCAGAGTTAGCAATGCTTTGGAGATATTGCAGGTATGAGATATCCCAGGATGCACTAAGAAATCAACAAGCAACCCAGAAAGACATCATCAGCAGTTTCTTCTGGTTCATGTGTATATATTTTGGGAGTGTCTGATGCAGACGTCACATCTGGTGTGCAGTGTGGAGCAGCAGGAAGATGAGTGGGGTCCGGACCTGATAGGAGACTGAATTGATGAGGTCATCCTTATATCTCCCGCTCTGGCTTCACTGAGGATGAGATGGAGGGTGCCGAGGGACAGGAGGGACACGGGTGCCTGTGGTTGTTGATTGAAGAACCTGCAGCAGGGAATGCGACTCCAAGGCGACTGTCGAACCAGAGGAGCAGGAACAGCAGTAGTTTTCAGAGGACTGGTCCAGACTAAAGGGGCACTCCGCTTACGCTGATGGTTCAGGATAGGCAGATTGTCAGGACTCTGGAGGCTGGAACATCCAGCGGTGTACAGAGCTGGTGCAGCGGACAGCCAGGCAAGCACCCGAGGAGTACAAAATCAGAGGCAGAAGCAGGATCTCAGGAATAGCTGGGATCGTTAACAGGCGGACAGCGAGGTACCAAGTCATGAGCAAAGCCAAAGTCAGGAACGGAGCCGGGTCAAGGGTAAATGCAGTGGCGACAGGTGCTCAATATTTTGGGGGGGGGGGTGGCAAACCAACGCCCTGAGCTCACCCTTTTTTGAAGGCAGTTAGAGCCTCAGGCTCTAATCATGTGCTTAAAAAAAAAAACTCTTTGAAATCCATGCGTCCGGCGCCCCGCATGTAGATTAGGGGCCGGGCGCATGGATTAGGGGGGTGGCGCCCCTGCGCCCTGTATGGATGGGCCGCCGCTGGGTAAGCAACAAAACAGGAGCAGAATCTAGAATCAGGTCAATAACATGCCAGGTCAGTAACAGGAAGAACATGCAGGATCATTCAGGACGCAGGGCACAGCTGAAGATCAGTCAGCAAAGAATATGGGAATTAGCTCCCTTTAAATAGTCCGTCTGGTGCCAGCAGGGATTGCGCCAGTACACATGCGCACCCGCGACCTCCCTGGGGCCCTAAGCAAAATTCTGCTAAGGGGCCCTCTACCTGACCCATGATGCCATGAGCTATGTCATTTGCCATTGCCACACAGTCACACCTGACAGAGTCTCCCCCTACATAAGGATCCTCAGAGAGCCTCCCCCTACATTAGAGTCTCCAGAGAGCCTCCCCTTACATCAGGGTCCCCAGAGAGCCTCCCCTTACATCAGGGTCCCCAGAAAGCCCCTCCTTACATCAGTGTCCTCAGAGAGCCCCTCCTTACATCAGGGTCCCCAGAGAGTCTCCCCCTACATCAGGGTCCCCAGAGAGTCTCCCCCTACATCAGGGTCCCCAGCGAGCCTCCCCTTACATCAGGGTCCCCAGAGACCCTCTACTTACACCAGGGTCCCCAGAGAGCCCCCCCTTACATCAGGGTCCCCAGAAAGCCCCTCCTTACATCAGAGTCCCCAAAAAGCCCCCCTTACATCAGTGTTCTCAGAGAGCCCTTCCTTACATCAGGGTCCCCAGAGAGCCTCCCCTTTCATCAGGGTCCCCAGAGAGCCTCCCTACTTACACCAGGGTCCCCAGAGAGAAACTCCTTACATCAGGGTCCTCAGAGAGCCCCTCCTTACATCAGGGTCTGCAGAGAGCCTCCCTACTTACATCAGGGTCCCCAGAGAGTCTCCCCCTACATCAGGGTCCCCAGAGAGTCCCCCCCTACATCAGGGTCCCCAGCGAGCCTCCCCTTACATCAGGGTCCCCAGAGAGCCTCCACTTACACCAGGGTCCCCAGAGAGCCCCCCCTTACATCAGGGTCCCCAGAAAGCCCCTCCTTACATCAGAGTCCCCAGAGAGCCCCCCTTACCTCAGTGTTCTCAGAGAGCCCCTCCTTTCATCAGGGTCCCCAGAGAGCCTCCCTACTTACACCAGGGTCCCCCAGAAAGCCACTCCTTACATCAGGGTCCCCAGAGAGCCTCTCTACTTACACCAGGGTCCCCAGAGAGCCACTCCTTACATCAGGGTCCTCAGAGAGCCCCTCCTTACATCAGGGTCTGCAGAGAGCCTCCCTACTTACATCAGGGTCCCCAGAGAGTCTCCCCCTACATCAGGGTCCCCAGAGAGCCTCCCCTTACATCAGGGTCCCCAGAGAGCCTCCCCTTACATCAGGGTCCCCAGAGAGCCTCCCTACTTACACCAGGGTCCCCAGAGAGCCTCCCCTTACACCAGGGTCCCCAGAGAGCCTCCCCTTACATCAGAGTCCCCAGAGAGCCTCCCTACTTACACCAGGGTCCCCAGAGAGCCCTCCTTACATCAGGGTCCTCAGAGAGCCCCCCCCTTACACCAGGGTCCCCAGAGAGCCCCCCTTACACCAAGGTCCCTAGAGAACCCCCCCCTTACACCAGGGTCCCAAGAGAGCCTTCCCATACATTAGTGTCCCCAGAGAGCCTCCCCTCTTACATTAGTGTCCCCAGAGAGCCCCTCCTTACACAAGGTCCCCAGAGAGCCCCCCTCTTACATCAGTGTCCCCAGAGGCCCCCCTCTTACATCAGTGTCCCCAGAGGCCCCCCTCTTACATCAGTGTCCCCAGAGGGCCCCTTCCTTACATTAGTGTCCCCAGAAAGCCCCCCCCTCTTACATCAGGGTCCCCAAACAGCTGACTCCCCCCCTTGCAGAGCTTCTCCTGTACCTGGCTGGTGGAGGTGGGAGGCAGTCTATGGCAGCTCTATGGTGTCCACAGGCATGGGGATCTCTCTGGGGCTTGTAGTTCTATCTCCGAATGTATACAGCGGAGAGGGGAGGGGCCTCTGACCCGGGCATGTATCAGCAACAGTGTTCAAGCAGAGTGAAAGTGAAACTGATACCTGCCGGGTCAGAGGCCCCTCCCTTCTCCTCTCCACTGTATACTCTGACACTCGAGAGAGAACTACAAGCCCCAGGAAGATCCTGCCGCCCACACAGGCACCATAGAGCTGCCGATCGTCGCCTTCCACCTCCTCCCACCTCTCCCCACTGCACTCTAAACGGCCACCCAGAGGTGCAGGGGGGGTGCTGGGTCTTGGGGGCCCCCCACAGCGATATAACGGAAGGGCCCAGTCGCAAATGCGACTGCAGCGACCCCTAAAGTTCCGCCACTGGATGTTGTAAACATCAATTGACACGCGGGGCTTCGAGTGATTTGCGGGGCCCGAGGCAGCTTGCGTAGTGAGCGTATAGCAGGGATCAGCTCTGCGCGCACCTGTTGTGCATTCACTGTGTTCTGTTTTTACTAAGGGATATGCCGGAAACAAAATTCAGCACATCCCCGCTGACAGGACAGAGCTCTGTGTTGTTTACATTCACAGAGCTCTGTCCTATCATCCTCTTCCCCAATCAGCAAGTGCTGGCGGTCAATCATTGGCCGGCACCCGCTGATCGGCTTGTGCGGTGACTAATCACTGCACAGTGGAAGCACCAGTGGCACGCGCATGCGCCCCCTACCTGGATGACGGTCAGCAAGCGGATAAAGCTTTAAAAAAAAAAAGCATCAAAGACACATCAAAAAAGCATGTTGAAGCGGTAGGTGCTGTCGAAGTCGAAGCAAGTATAAAGAAGCCCTTAACCACGTCAGGTCCGCCCTATAGCAGTTTTACTGCTACAGAGCAACACCTGTGCACCAGATCACGTATACTGTATATATGTGATCTGACACTTCCAGGTAGGGGGCACGCATGCGTGCTGCCGGTGGCTCACTTCCACACAGCGGAAGCCAACCGGCAGGTGCACGTTACCCAATGTCTGCCGGCACCTGTCTATCACTTGGCAGAGAGGCAAAACGGCAAATTGCCTATGTAAACAAGGCAGATCACAGTTCAGACAAGAGGGAGGGAATGGATTTTGTGTCCCTGCAAAGCAGAGAATAAATTCCATCTCCTTACCCTAGTAAAACACAGTATAGTAAAACACTGGTTAGGCACACAGTTAACCCTCTGATCGCCCCTGATATTATCCCCTTCCCAGCCAGTGCCATTAGTACAGTGACAGTGCATTTTTTTAGCACTGATCACTGTATGTGTGTCACTGGTCCCCAAAAAGTGTCAAAAGTGTCAGTTAGTGTCAGAATGGCCTCCGCAATATCTCAGACCCGCTATAAGTCACTGATCGCCACCATTACTAGTAAAAAAAAAGTAAAAATAAAATTAAACTTTCCAATAGTTTATAGACGCTATAAATTTTGCATAAACCAATCAATATACGCTTATTGGTATTTTTTTTTTTTTTTAACAAGAATTTGTAGCAGAATACATATTGGCCTAAATTGATGAAGAAATTTGATTTTTTTTTTTTTTGGATATGTTTTATAGCCGAAAGTAAAAATTATATATATATATATATATATATATATATATATATATATATATATATATTTATTTATTTATTTATTTATTTATTTATTTATTTTTTTTTTTCAAAATTGTCGGTCTTTTTTTGTTTATAGCGCAAAAAATAAAAAACGCAGAGGTGATCAAATACCACCAAAAGAAAGCTCTGTTTGTGGGGAAAAAAGAACATCAATTTTATTTGGGTACAACGTCACACGGCCGCACAATTGTCAGTTATGCCGCGTACACACGGTCGGACTTTTTATCTACAAAAGTCCGACGGGTGCCGACGGACCAAAGCCGGCTGACAATCCGATCGTGTGTGGGCTTCCCCGGACTTTCAGCGGACTTTTCCAGCCGCAAATCTGACGGACTTTACGTCGTAACTCCGCCGGACCCAGAAATCCGCTCGTCTGTGTGCTAGTCCGACGGACAAAAACCGACGCTAGGGCAGCTATTGGCTACTGGCTATGAACTTCCTTATTTTAGTCCGGTGTACGTCATCACGTACGAATCCGTCGGACTTTTGTGTGGTCGTGTGTAGGCAAGTCCGTTCGTTAGAAAGTCCGCCGCAAGTCTGCCAAAAGTCCGTCGAAAGTCCGTCGAAAGTCTGTCGGACGGGCTGTCGGACTTTTGTAGCCAAAAAGTCAGACCGTGTGTACGCGGCATTAAATTAACGCAGTGCCGTATCGCAAAAAATGGCCTGGTCATGAAGAGGGGGGTAAATCTTCTGGAGGTCAAGTGGTTACAGGGACACACTGCCAGAAAAGTATCATGAAATGTCGTATACACGCGTGGACTGGAATGGTTTATGTCCCAGGGCCAGTTTTTAGAATGTCTTGCTGGTAGCGGTCCATGAGTAGTGATACTTTAAGGCAGTGGTGGCTGGTACTACATTTTTTTTTGGGGGGGGCAGCAAACCTCCCAACTTGGTTGATTGTCCTGCACTACTTACCCCATCCAGGTCACGGGCGGCTTCCCCCCTGCTTCTCCTCCTTGGTGGCTTCGCGGGCAGCTTGGGTGGCTTCCCCCCCCCGCTTCTCCTACCGGCCACTTCCTGATTGACTGGGAGGAGAAGCAGGAAGACAATAGCGAATATTAATTCGCCATTGTCACACAAGTGGGTGGGCTAGGGGCACAGTGCTCTGCGCCCCAAGCCCACCCTTTTTAAAGCCAATTAGAGCCTCAGGCTCTAATCATATGCTTCTGAAAAAAAAAAAACCCATTGAAATCCATGCGTCTGGTGCCCTGCATGAAGATTAGCATACCTCATAACATTTTGAGATGGGAATGAGGGACACCTACTACCAAACGTATGTAGGCATGGGACACGCCCCCTGCCACACCCCCTTAAAGGAGAATTTACCAAAAAAAAAAAAAAGAAGGTTAATGAAATCCACAAGGGCTTTTTTTTACCACTACTATGCCTTTATATTGGCTTTTAAAATGTACAAATGCAACAATTTAGAAATCAGATGAAAGGTTTAGCACTGGGAAACACTTTTTGAAAGATAAAAAAGTGCATTTTATTTACAACTATATAGATCAGACCAAAATGAGGGACAAATGAGGAGGAATGAGGGACAGAGGGACATTGCTCCAAATCAGGGACAGTCCCTCGAAATCAGGGACAGTCTCTCGAAATCAGGGACAGACCCTCGAAATCAGGGACAGTTGGGAGCTATGGATTAGGGGGGCGTCGCCCCCCGGGGCCCCCTTATGGAGCGGCTGCCGATACTTTCAAGACTTGTATACATAACGTCCACCTGCACATCCAGACATCTATTTTAGCTGTTGAATAGATCTAGCAGGAAACATTCTCAGCCTATGAATAGTTTTACAGTTTAACGAGCTGAGAGACAAGGAAGGGTTCTTTCGCTTTAGATCTGAAATACATTTCATTTTCCTGCTACTGATTTCTATAAATACCTGAGTTGTCAGGACATCTTTAGACGATTGCGGATTTTACAGAATGATGTCACACACCTTTCGTGCAATCATCTGCTTGGAATGGGCCGTGATTAGACGCTGAGTTTAACAAGCAGCACATTGGCTTTTCATGTCTCATAGAATTAATTTCTACAAGGGGAAAAGCAAAGCAGAAGATTCCGATTTCAAGCCTTGCAAAGTTATTTGACATAAAAAATACTTCCTGCCTTCTTCCAGCCCATAGAGTACGTGCTTTCCTCATCAGGATTAGAACATTTCTTGTTTGGAGTATATTACACCATTATACTACTGAGAATATAAAATCAAAAGCTTAAAAAATCCGGGAATGGATGCGGGAATGTGTAACGCTAAGCACACCACCATTTCTTAACCACTTCAGCCCCCCCAGAAGATTTTACCCCCTTGCTGACCAGAGCATTTTTTGCGATTCGGCATTGCGTCGCTTTAACTGACAATTGCGCGGTCGTGCGATGTTACACCAAAACAAAATTTACGTCCTTTTTTTCCCCACAAATAGAGCTTTCTTTTGGTGGTATTTGATCACCTCTGCGGTTTTTTTTTTTTTTTGCGCTATAAACAAAAAAAGAGCGACAATTTTGAAAAAAAAAAAGCAATATTTTTTACTTTTTGCTATAATAAATATCTCCCAAAAATATATATAAAAAAAAAAAAAACTATTTTTTTCCTCAGGTTAGGCCGATACGTATTCTACTTCTACATATTTTTGGTAAAAAAAAAAAATTGCAATAAACTTATATTGATTGGTTTGCGTAAAAGTTATAGCGTCTACAAAATAGGGGATCGTTTTATAGCATTTTTATTATTAATTTTTTTTTTATTAGTAATGGCAGCGATCTGCGATTTTTATCATGACTGTGACATTATGGCAGACACATCGGACACTTTTGACACTATTTTGGGACCATTGTCATTAATACAGCGATCAGTGCTATAAAAATGCACCGATTACTGTGTAAATTACACTGTCAGGGAAGGGGTTAAACACTAGGGGGTGATCAAGGAGTTAAGTGTGTCCTAGGGAGTGATTCTAACTGTGGGGGGATGGGCTAATTAGGACATGACAGTGATCACTGCTCCCGATGACAGAGAGCAATAGCTCTCTGTCATTACACAAGGCAGAATGGGGAAATGCCTTGTTTACATAGGCATCCCCCCGTTCTACCTCTCCGCACCACAATCGCGGGTCACCAGCGAAGATCGAGTCCCCGGGACCCACGGGCACGCTCCCGCGCCGTGCGGCAGGCACGCGCCCGATAGGTGGCAAATTTAAAGGGACGTACCTATACCCCCAACAGTCTACCTGTGCCATTCTGCCAACGTACATCTGTGTGCGGAGGTCGGCAAGCGGTTAAAGGAAAACAAAAACGAAATGGGTTAATTTTCGCATATAGTAGCATATAGTGTCAATAGGCCACTTTCTGTTTTTAGCATATCTTAAAGGAGAAGTACAGCCAGAGCTGGTTTGGCTTTACTTCTTCTGTGGATCACAGGAGTGCAGTTCGTTCTGCACTCCTGTGACCTGTTTTCAGCAGACAACGGGCTGAAGCTGAATGCCACAGAGCCACTCAAGGCCTCGGGAAAGATTGCGACCATATGGTTGGGATCCGCCCACGTGCCTGGACCGCCAGCCACACCCGCCCCCTCCACAGCCCAGCGCTTCAGTGAACATGGGGTGGGGGGGTGGCAGAGCAGAGAGCTGATGAATGACAGTCAGCAGCTCTCTGCTCAGGGAGCTCTGAGAACCGAGCGATCGCTGGTGTTTGATTACTTGGATCTCAGCCTTAGAGCCGGCGGGGGACTAATGCTGCATCCATGTAGGTAAGTATGATAAAAAAAAAAAAAAATCCTGTACTTCTCTTTAAAAGTAGAACTATGGGCAAAACTTTTTATTTTTATTTTTGGATAAAGCAAGGGAGGGTTGTAACCCCTGTCAGATTTTTTTTGTGTGTGTCCCATTGTATAGATTTCCCTTCATCTCCTGTCTCACAGCCAAATAGGGAGTGAAAGGAAATCCCTGCAAATTAGGGGAATTCCTTAGGGACAATGATAATGGTAAACAGGACAAATAGATTTAAAAGCAATTTTTTTTTTTAAAATACACTTTTTTAATGGTAATGGAACATTTTGTAAAATATAAAAGATGATGTTACGCCGAGTAAATAGATACCTAACATGTCACACTTTAAAATTGCTTACGCTTATGGAATGGCGACAAACTACGGTGCTTAAAAATCTCCACAGGCGAAGCTTTTACATTTTTTCAGGATACCAGTTTAGAGTTACAGAGGAGGTCTAGCGCTAGAATTATTGCTCTCGCTCTAACGTTTGCGGCGATACCTCACATGTGTGGTGCCTTTTACATATGCGTGCGCAACTAACGTACTGTATGTGTTCTCTTCTGTGCACTAGCGAGGAGGGATGGGGCCGCTTTAAAAAAAAATTCTTATTTATTTTATTTTATTTTTTTACACTGTCCCTTTAATTCATTTATTTTTTTATCACTTTTAATCCTGTTACATTAAGGAATGTAATCATCCCTTGTAATAGAAATAAGGGATGACAGGCCCTCTTGATAGAGAGATCTGGGGGAAATAAGATCCCAAATCCCTCCTCTATCTTTAAAAGCAAAATATCAAAAAAAAAGTTTTGATCTTTCGCTTTAAGACAAAAAAGAATTGTTTACCTCGGCCCTAGACCGGAAGTGATGTCATGACGTTGCTCTGGTCCTCCAAGACCATAGAGGCAATCAGAGATGATCTGGTCTCTGGGAACCTTTATGGCCAGCCACGCGATCCGTCGAGTCATTCCTCGGGTGCCCCATTAAAAAACAGCAAGCTCAATGAACACTGGTGAGTGGCGGGAAGGGGGGGATGTCCCATCTCGCTGCTTCTGAAAGTGATCCAGTGGCTAATTGTGAGAAAGCCAGGGGTTATGGCCAGGGGCGTTGCTAGGTGGCAAAAAGACCAGGGGCTTCAGCCCGAAGTCCGATGCTGGCACCGATGGGGGGGGGGGGGGGTGTCGGGGGGGGTGGTCATGGCACGGGGTTTTTTGGCTGAGCGCTGGGGTTGTGTTGCGGGGGGTAAGCTTACTTGCTGGTTGCTGCCTGGGGCTTAGCAGTGCCAATCAATTTTGACCACTAATCTCAGCTACCTGACACACTGACCTGACATACATACACCTACCTAACATACACTGACCTGACATACACCTACCTACCATACACTTACCTGACATACATACACCTACCTGACATGACATACACCTACCTAACATACACTGACCTGACATACATACACCTACCTAACATACACTGACTTGACATGACATACACCTACCTAACATACACTGACTTGACATGACATACACCTACCTAACATACACTGACCTGACATACATACACCTACCTAACATACACTGACCTGACATACATACACCTACCTAACATACACTGACCTGACATACATACACCTACCTAACATACACTGACCTGACATACATACACCTACCTAATATACACTGACCTGACATGACATACACCTACCTAATATACACTGACCTGACATGACATACACCTACCTACCTAACATACACTGACCTGACATACATACACTGACATACATACACTGACCTACCTAACATACATACACTGATCTCACCTACCTGACCAGGAGACAGACTTCATGTGTCCAGGTGTCCTGCAGTTCAGTTCAGCTGTAGTGTGCGGTGTGCAGCCCACGCATCATGTGGCACAGCAGGCAGCCAGAGAAGAGGAGACTGCTTGAATTTCATCGCCTGGACCTTGGAGCTCCAGGCTTTGTCCTGCACATAGTAAGTTATACGTAGAGCCTGCCTCCCAGTCCCAGCACGGCCAGCAGGCACAAGGCGGTATGGAGAAGACTCTTCTGCCTCCAGTCCTGCTGCACACTCCGGAGTACGGTGCCCATGATCAGACACACCGAGATCCGGAGCTCTTTACTCTGCCGTCCGCCCCCAGCACAGCTCAGGTCACCAACACACCCCAGCACCGGGCTCCTCTTCAGGTTATCCTCATCCCCTCTTCTATCTTCTGATCTATCTCAGCGCCGAGTGGGGATCTTAGTGATGTGGCGCGGCGGATTGTAATTCCCGCCTTCTGGAGCCTGCAGAGCCTGATGGACGTCATACGTCCCGCGGTCCCAGCATTGGACCAGTGGGACGTCCATCATAGCTCCAGAAGGCGGGACCTGTATGTCATTCAGCCACACTCGGCCGCACTCGGCGGATCAGATCGGTCCCCGCTCGTCAGCCGGCGGCGCTCGGGGCTGACAATTGAACAGTGCCTTCTTGACACTCGGGGCTTTTCGGGGACCAATTCGGGGCTTCAGCCCCCCCTAGCCACCCCCTCCCGACGCCCCTGGTTATGGCTGACAGCTTCAGCCACAACCCCAGTAAACCACTTGCAAGCCGCAAAGTATATTTATGTATTGTGGTCAGCAAGTGGTTGCAAGCTAAATTGACATCACTTTGAAAATTCTATTTGAGAGTAGATGTTTGCAGGATACAGGTCAGGCGGGATCTCGGTGGTGTATTAACTTTTCTCCACAACATCTAACAAGTTGCTTCACCACTTGGCATGGGGGGTGGATCTTGGCGTAGAGATAGCTGGTCCCTGTAGACAGCCAGGATACACAAAGGAATACCTAATACGACCCTAAGGCTGGCCATACATGGGTTGAATTGCGAAAAAAAATTTCTTTTGAAAATCAGAAAATTTGTGCATTTTGTGATCTGATGGCGCCACCATTGATTTCGAAATTAGGCCAACCAAGCCTTAAATTTCACCTCATGTTGCTACAGAAAAGAATTTTTGTGGCTGGGAATCTTCTTTTCTTTCCGGGAATTTTGTTTTCTTGAACACGCGCATTTCTTTTTTCGATTACATTTCTCGCACGATTCTCCCATCATTGATTAAAAAATCGTTAGTTTTTAAAAAAATTTCCAACATGTCCAACTACTCAAATTTGATTGCCGCACGAAAAATCGGCTGTTGCTGCAGCCCACTAATGGTGCGAAATAAGAAGGAAAAATTCTTAGATAAGGTTTTCGAAAGAAAATTCTTTCGAAATTCCACCCATGTATGGCCTGCCTTAGAAAGCAAACTATAAGGTCCTGTCCCATTGATATTTAATACCATCTAGGATTGCCAGGATCTATCCTCTCTCTGTTTAAGAGGCTGCAGGCAGGAAGGCACCATGTATCATGTCTGGTGGACCCAAAGGCAATAGATTTTGGACCAGGGTGTTCATTTTGATCCATTCGGGAACTAACATTGATGTACCGAAAAATACCAGATCAGCACTTTTTCTTAATGAATCAATGCCTGATATTGCCAGATACACCCAGTTTCTCATTTTCTATATTTTCCAGGTGGCCAAAATATCCATTGTGAAAGCATGGAAGTAGCCTGTTGTCAATATTGCTGAGACCAATAACAAAATATCTTAAATAATACTCCATGTTGGTTAGCATCCTTTAGGACAAGTAAACTAGATTTGAAAAGATCTGTATCTCCCTGGGAACAATATATACAGTCACCTGTATAGGACTATGGTTGGGTTTGGGGACGGGGAGTCAAGACCTGAGTCAGGGGGAGCAATTTCCTGTATCCTCTTCTCTTCTTTTTCTCCATGTTTTTCTTTACTTTCCTCTTCTTTCCCTCAACGTGAGGACAAGGTGTTATGCTAGGGGAAAGGTGTGGTTCAGCAGGAACGGGGGATGAGTGCATGCTCTTTCCCTTTTTACTGGCCAGTAAGGCACTAGGGCTGTGTGGTTGGTTGCCGATGTGGGACCTGTTTCCGCAAACCACAGTCACCTGCTCAGAAAAATGCACTGCTAACTCTGGAAATACGTGGAGATGCTATTAATCCTAATGGCACCCCCACACACTGGAAACCCCAGCAGGGCTTCCTGCACTGGGATTTCTGTGTGTGGCGCGTTTTTGGAAAAGGCGCAGGGACCTTTTCCCTGCGTTATCAGGAGACACAGCAGCCCATTCAAATGAACTGGCTGCCATGTCAACGCAAAACGTGTCTCTCAGAGCCAAACAAGTGTGGACCTAGGGTAAGGCTGCATGCTTGGAGGATGGGTCTCGTATGAATTTTTAAGGGGGCCCCCACACATTTTTAATTTTTTTGGAGTGAGGCCCCCCTTAGAATCCATAATGTGTGATAGCGGAAGTAATACAGCAATTATATCTGATGTTCAGCTCTCATCGATTGGGTAAATGTTCAGACATTCGTCTGAGCACCCGAACAGCCAAAGTTCACTCTGAAGAGGAGTTTTCTCTAGAGCTGATGTTGAAGTGCTTGTGTGCTGCGTCAAAACTATAGCCATTTATGTGCTGTTTTATGTCTATTCTTGTATATTTATTGCATACACAGAGGGATTCTATTACATTCTCCTTGTGTTGGAGAATTTCAGCAAGCAACAAAGCACAATTCCAATGCCCTTGAGGGTGCTTTTGCAAGGGCGGCAGCACATTACCCAGCTTTTGCAATTTAATGCTCAAAGTTATGTCATTACTTGTGAAAGTCAGAATGCATATGGTGGTCCCCGTGGCTTTACAATAGTACCTAAGAACACAGGCATGCCCAATGAGTAGAATGCATCCAGAGCAATATTCAATATTAATATGACCAAATCTAAATCCAAAAGTAAAGAACACTGCAGAGTCAAAGTACTGAGATACCAGCTTAACCACTTGCCTTGGGCACTTCCACCCCCTTCCTGCCCAGGCCAATTTTCAGCTTTCAGTTCTGTCGCACTTTGAATGACAATTGAGCGGTCATGCAAAGCTGTACACATATGATATCATTTTTTCGAGACAGATAGAGCTTTCTTTTGGTGATATTTAATCACCACTAGTTTTTTGTTTTTTTTGCTAAACAAATTAAAGACATGAAAAAGAAAAAACTTTTTCTTAGCTTCTGTTACAAAAATTTTACAAATAAGTAATTTTTCTTCTTCACTGATATTCGCTGATTAGGCTGCACTGATGGGCACTCATAAAGCTATGATAAAGCTGCCTGATGACCACTGATGGACACTGATATGCTGTACTGATGGGCACTGATGATCAGTGCCCTGATTATCAGTGTAAATGTTCCCTGTCACAGGATTGCCAGTTATCGGCTTTCCTCATATAGTGACAGCGCCAAGGAAAGGAAATCCCGGTAACCAGCATTTGTTTACATGTGATCAGCTGTGATTGGACACAGCTGATCACATGGTAAAGGACTGCTGTGATTGGCCCTTTACCTGGATCTGTGTTCAGCTGTGTCTGAGAGACACAGAAATCACAGAGCGCGCCTTTTGCATGCCCCAAGGGTGCGCAGGGGAGCGGGGTTCTGGGAGGACGTCAATAGACGCCCTCCCACAACTGGACGACCTAACTGTAGCTGTCATTCGGCTATAGCGTGGTCGGCAAGTGGTTAAAGTACACTTATGGCCAGACTATAAACATAACTCTAACAAGCAGTAAATGAGCTTTAAAAGTAGGCCGCCACTAACCTCTGTAGCTGCAGGCATTGAGGAGCAATTAAGGTGTAAGTCAAGCCAAACAAATGTTCTAAACTTTCCCATTCTAGCCAAAACTAGAAAACAAAAATGTGGGCAGGATATTAATCTTTAGGAACTGAGGTCAGGTTCTAGTTGGCTTCCCAATAGCTTTAGCTCACCTTGCCTTCTCACCTACCCTGTTTAGGATTAGAAATTTAAAAGGTGTCCAAGTCACTACTAGGAGGAGGGAGCAGATGTGGCAGAGTTGCAAAAGCCCATCTCCAAAGAAAAGAAAAATGCCCCCCCCCCCCCCAATTCAAAGGATAACTTCTTGTTTAGGCTCAGGGGGCCACTAAAAGCAATTTTACTTACCCGAGCCTTTGCTCCCTAGCAGCCAGTGCTATTCTCTACTCCCCTATGCTTCTACAGTGACTGTCTCTTGTTGGTGTCCTCATCTCCATTGCAAGGAAATGGTTTCTGCACTGGTCTTAATGACATCAGACTGCATCTGACTGTCATAACATAGGTTTGAAGAGGGTGTGGGGACCAGTCTTACAGCCTGGAGGGAGCTTGCAGGAGCACATGATCGGGTAACTAAACTGCTTCTTGTGGCCCCTTAGACCTAAACAAGCATTTAGTCCTTGCCATGTGGGGGCCAGCCCCACTACAAAGGTGCATGTTTTCCTTCCCCTGGAGTTCAGCTTTAAAAAATGAACTAGAACTTGACTTTAGCACCTTTACTCTGAAATTTGAGGATGAATTGCTCCACAGTGAATGTAGCTACAGAAGTCAGTGAGGGCTTGTTGTGAAGCTTTGGTATGTGGAGTATATATATATATATATATATATATATATATATATATATATATATATATATATATATATAATACAAATTCTCAAACGTCCATAGCCTGGCCAATATTCTCTTTAAGCAATCAAAACTAGCAATAAAAATTCCTATGTATCATGTTAAAAACAATCATGTACTTGGCTGCAAACCACGGCAAATCGTTTCCCTTTTGCATTATATTGTATCACTGTGAAAAGTTGAACAAGAGGAATTCCAGATCCCAAATGTGTTTCTCAAATTTGCTACATGTTTTCCGCACCATCTGATGAACTCTGCAGATGAGCTGCCCTCTTTCTGATATCTGGAGGTTGTTCTTGGCCACGTTGAGGTATGTGAACCAGCCGTTAATGGCTTTTAAATACCTCTGGATTTGCAGCCTCTGGACAAATTTTGGCTTGGATATCTTTTGAATGGATATAGAGGAGGGTGTAGGCAGCAGATGGCTTTATGGACTTTCCAAGCTATGTGAGACATGGATGGAAACAAAATGAAATGTCAATAGGAACTAGGCTGTTACTGAGGGCTAAGCACATCGCAACTGATGTAATGTCTCAAAGGACACTAAGGGTTGTCTTTCCACCCAACTTAAAGAATTTCAGGTTAATTAACACATTGGATGTTGTTTCATTGAGGAGATAAAATTGGCATATAAAGTCAGTTAACAATTTCACCTATCTTCCTCATAGTGCTAGAGCAACATACAAGGAAAAATATTTTGGGGTACTTATTTCAGATTATTGCAAAATGAGCAGTGTGGCCATGCAGTGGGAAAAGCGAATCGAATTCTAGGATGCATCACTGGAAGGATCACCAGCAGGAGGAAGGAGGTCCTGATTCCTCTATATATTTCCTTAGTTATCACTAGAGGGATCTTCAGCAGGAAGAAGGAGGTCCTGATTCCCGTATATACTGTAGATCTTTGGGTATCCCTAGATGGCTCATCACCAGCAGGAGAATGGAGGTCCTGATTCCTTTATATAGATCTTTAGTTATCACTAGAGTACTCACCAGCTGGAGAACAGAGGTCCTGATTCCTCTATATAGATCTTCAGTTATGACTAGAGGGGTCACCAGCAGTAGGATGGAGGTTCTGGTTCCTCTATATAGATCTTTTTGTTATTGCTAGATGGATCTCCAGCAGGAAGAAAGAGGTTCTGATTCCTCTATATAGATCTTTAGGTATGACTAGATCTTTAGGTATGACTAGAGGGATCACTAGCAGGAAGAATGAGGTCATGATTCCCGTGTATATATATATATATATATATATATATATATATATATATATATATATATATATATTTTTTTTTTTTTTTTCAAAGAGCTGTTTTTGATATAGGGATATAGCATTTAGTTTGTCCATTTTTTGGATCCCCACTGCAGGTGCGCCCCTTTCCCCCAACCGATCATCTGGCCTGATGGGGGGTGACCTTTCAGTGTGACTTCTCGTAAGCCACATCGGTGAACCATTGCCCCCTCCTTCTGGTTGCGGTGCCGGTGGAGTTATGTTGGGACCCTCTGAGGGTGAGGAAGTGAGCAGTTTTTAAAGGGACTTACATGTAGGAAGCCCTTTGTTCTTCCCACTGGACATACACTGTTGGGTAATTACATTAGATATATATGTTGTGGATTATTTCTGTCACATGCAAATGTCATGCCATATGTGTATTCATACTATATATTTCTCAACAGACCGAACCTCTGAAGAAGACCCCCAATATTTGGGTCGAAACGCGTCAGGTTTATTTTTCATATTGCTGACATTTATTCTGATGTCACTATGGAAATATGTCTGTATAGTGTATGCCAATTTTTAAATAAGGTTTAAATACTTCTTATTGGAGCTCATATCTCAATTTCATGACGTGATTTTTTTGTAAAATAAACATTTTCAATTTTATACATATTTTGACTCAGTACTCATATTTTGCTGCCAAAAAACCCCACCTTGGGGGATTCCTTTTCCTTTTCCATGATTCCCGTATATAGATCTAGGTATCACTAAAGGGATCACCAGCAGAAGGAAGGAGGTCATGACACTTCAGTATAGATCTTTATATCACTAGGGATGATAGACCTTTTTTCTTTCTCTGGCAATCCTATGAAACGGAGATTACAGCGTCTGAGGCGGTTCTCCATGTCATCCTGGTGGGCATGGAGTTGCTGTATCTGCCTCTGTATCTCCTCTGCAGTATGTCTCATGGGGTGCAACGCATCCTCGGCGTTGCTAATTCTAGTTCTGCCTCTGTGACCCTGTCTTTTCAATTTTCAAGTCCTGTCTTATGAGGGATATATCGATTTTTACTTCGTCAATCTTTGCAGTCAGGGTAAAGCGGCTATGGCGTCCAGTACTTTGGTCATGTCTGATGCCTGAGCATCAGGGCCCGTACACGTGTCGGCGCCATCTTCCTGCTGCATGTCTTTCTCCTGGCGGCGGTATTGAGAGAGTTTATCTGCAGTTCCTGTGTTCCTTTTTGGCGGAGACATGGTCCGCAACGATCCCGGGATAGAAGGGAAGCCCGTGGGATGGTCTGTAACGGTATATTGATCCGCAGGATTTCTTACAGGAGTTTGTGTGCAGGGAGCTCTCTCTATCTACGTCTCACTCCATTGCTTGCCAGGCCACCCCCCCAGTGATAGATCTTTAGATATCAAAAAAGGGATCAACAGCAGGAAGATGAGGTCCTGATTCCTCTATACAGATCTTTAGGTATCACTAGAGGAATCACCAGCAGGACATGTGCGGTTCATTTTGTTCCAACTTCCAAGTAAATATTTGGACAAATTTTTCATTGTTTGGAGATTAAGATATATCCAAATACAGTATAAACAAGGTTTACTGAATGCTCCGAATAACTAAACGAAATTCATCCGAATTTCCAAAATTTTAATTGAAATTCAAAATGAATTTTTACATCGAATTCCAGTCAAATTCGAACTGTAAGCATGTTTCAGAAATCAAAGACTGTGAGGGAGATTTACTAAAGTTGGAGAGTGCAAAATCTGGTGCAGCTCTGCAAAGAAACCAATCAGCTTCCAGGTTTTATTGTCAAAGCTTAATTGAACAAGCTGAAGTTAGAAGATAATTGGCTACCATGCACAGCTGCACCAGATTCTGAGTACTCCAGTTTTAGTAAATCTGCCCCTGTGTGTCTGTTATTAGAGTACCATTTCAAAATAATGTTGTTTTTGTTAGGCCAAAAGGTGATTTAAAGAGTCACCGTAATCATTTGATGAAGATTTTTCCTTTGTTTGTTCACTTTGACACATTCAAATCGAAAAACAAATAATCTAAAGTTTTCGATTTGGCCGATTCAAAATGTATCAATTTAAATGTTTCGCATAAAAAAAAAAATCAGTAAATTCAAAGAAAATTAGAAAAAGACATAAAACGAATATGAATCCTGAATACGAACTGAACGAATCAACCGAATTTAACGAAACTAAATAACTAGATTACCAAATCTAAACTAGACTAAACACATTTTTTAGCAATGCATATGTCTAGAAGGAGGTCCTGATTCTTCTATATAGATCTTTATATCACTAGAGGGGTCACCAGCAGGCGGAAGGAGGTCCTGTCCTTTAAAAAAAAAAAAAATGAATGTAAACATCCCTTGTAATAGAAAAAAAGCATGACAAGGGCCTCTTAAATGTGAGATCTGGGGTCAAAAAGACTTCCAAAAAAAGACTTTCCAAAAAAAATTCCCCTTTAAGACCACTGGGCGGAATTGACGTTTGACGTCGCTTCCGTCATCCAATCTTATGGAGCTGAGTGGAGGCCATCTTTCCCTCACTTGGCTCCAGGCCTGTCAGGGGAGAGGACGCGATCATCTCTATCGCTACCGATGGAAGGGGTCCCTCTCCCATCCCCCGATAAAAGTAAATCTGCCACAGAGACCATTTTTATCTTAAAAAAGGACCGTTTGCCGTTTCTGAAAATACTGGGGTTAGGCACCTAGCTGCTGCCATAACAACAGTAATTAGCGTCAAAGTACCCACATACAGCTACGGCGATTTTGCGGCAAGTGGTTAAAGGAAAAAAGCTGTCCAAACCAGCCTGGCCCTATGTGAAAAAGTAATCCCCCCTTGCTAAATCATGATTAAATTGAGATTAACCACATCTTTTGGAAAGCTGAGTTAAATTTCACTTGCCACACTTAGGCCTGATTACTGCTAGACCTGTTCGATCAAAAAATCACTTCAATGGAAGTGGTCTGACAAAGCGAAGCACGCTAAAAGATCTAAAAAAGCAACACATTATACCGCGATCTAAAGAAATTCAAGAACAGATGAGAAACAAAGTAATTATCATGTATCCGTCTGGAAAGGGTTACAAAGCCATTTCTAAGGGTTTAGGACTCCAGCGAACCACGGGGAGAACCATTATCCACGAATGGAGAAAACTTGGAACAGTGGTGAAACTTCCCAGGAGTGGCCGGCCAACCAAAATTACTCCAAGAGTAACGACAACTCAACCAGGAAGTGATAAAAGAACCCAGACCAACATCTAAAGAACTGCAGGCCTCACTTGGCACAGTTAAAGAGGAGCTCCAGTTTGGGCAAAAAAATAAATAAAAGTTAGCAGCTACAAATACTACACTTACCTGCCCAGGGATCTAGCGATGTCGGCACCCTGAGCCGATTTGTCAGTCATCTTTAGGGACAGGCACTGGCATCTTCACTAAGGGAAACTGGCAGTTAAAGAGGAAGTAAACCATGATGGGTGTTACTTCCTCTTTGTTTCCCTGCAAAGGTAAAGCATAATGGGCTACTATGCATTGCATAGTAGCCCATTATGTGACATTTACCTGCAGGTGTAGCCCGTGATGTCCCCGTCTTCCTCGCTAGTAGCGAGCGTCAATTCTTCACCCCTCTGCCTTCCGGGGCTGCGAACTCCGGCTCAGTGACTGGCCGGAGTCGCGTGCCGTCACGTGACGTCAGTCCCACGCATGTGTGCGGGAGCCGCCTTTAACGGCATCACCCAAGCTAGAAATGGCACAGCGTGCCCTTTTTTACTCCAGCGCATGCGCAGAAGATATCGCCCTACGGCGATTTGCAAATATCACCTAGACCGTGCAGGTCTGGGAGATATTTCAAGCACCTACAGGTAAGCCTTAATCTAGGCTTACCTGTAGGTTAAAGTGGTTGTAAAGGGTTTACAACCACTTTAAGTATTTATACTTCACAGCTGGTTTCCTGCTGCGCATGCGCGAGTAACGCTGCGCTTTCTGAATGGTCCCACCATCTTCTGGGACCTGTGTGTGTTCCAGAAGGCAGCAGGAGAGGGGAGGAGGAGGGGTCGGAAATACTCTGTGATCTTATCCAGAAGTGGGAGTGGGTACCTGTCAAAACCAGGTACCCGCCCCCCCCCCCCCCCCGCAAAAAGTGCCAAATGTGGCAGTGGAGTGCGGGGAGGGTGCAAACAAGCGGAGCATCCCCTTTTGGGCGGAGATCTGCTTTAAGGTCAGTGTTCTTGATTCAACAACAAGAAAGAGATTGGGCAAAAATGGCGTCCAAGGAGAAAACCACTGCTGACCAAAAAGAAATCAAAGGCTCATCTCACATTTGCCAAAAAACATTTTGATTATCCCCAAGACTTTTGGGCAAATATTCTGTGGACTGATGAGACAAAAGTTGAACTTTTTGGAAGGCGTGCGTTCCGCTACATCTGGCGTAAAAAGAACATAGCATTTCATAAAAAGAACATCATACCAACAGTCACACATGGTGGTGGTAGTGTGATGGTCTTGGGCTGGACAGCTTGCCATCATTGATGGAACCATAAATTCTGCGCTCTACCAGAAAATCCTGAAGGAGAATGTTCCTCAAGCTCAAGCACACTTGAGTTATGCAGCAGGACAATGATCCCAAATACACCAGAATGTCCACCTCTGAATGGCTCATAGAAAGCAAAATGAAGGTTTTGGAGTGGCTTAGTCAAAATCCGATTGAGATGCTGTGGCATGATATTAACCTCTTTGAGCCGAGCGCACGCAAATGTGCGGCCGGGCCCTGATACAGAGCGGTCACATATTTGCGTGCATTAGCGTGGACAGTGCTGTGCTGAGAGCGCGCACCTTGCTCCAGCTACAGTGAGCAGCGGCTCATGGAAAGACTTTTTACCGGTCATGTGAACGCCGTGACAGCCAATCGCGGCGGTCACGTGGCCATGAACCCCGCCCCGCCTTCTAGCATAGCAAACCCCTTAAAGGGCCGGCGAGGGCCAAGGGGTTAAACAGGCCTTTCAAGCCATCCAATATGGCTTAATGAAAACCGTTCTGCACCAATATTCCTCCACGACCACGTGAAAGACTCATTGCCAGTTATCGCAAACTCTTGATTGCAGTTGTTGCCGCCAAGGGTGGCGCAACCAGTTATTAGGTTTAGGGGGCAATTACTTTTTCACATAGGGCCAGGCCGGTTTGGAGAGCTTTTTAATAATAAATGAAATCATCATTTAAAAACTGCATTTTGGGTTTACTCGGCAAATACTTCTTCACAGCACAGTATTATATTATAATTTATATTACAATATAGCAAAAACTATATAATTTATATTATATTATAATTTGTATAATTATAATTTATAATATGTTATAATATAGAATGGTAAAGATACCGCACTAACAAAAACAATAGTAAAAAGCAGCAGCATACAGTGCGATTACACCAAAAATTAAAGAGATAAAGAAAGCTGCGCTAGAAATTAAAGTCCATAATAAATTACATCAAGGAAAAAATGTCCATTAGAAGCATAAAACACCACCACAGTGTGCCTATAAATTAATGTGCCCATCCACCGTAGCTGTTAGTTCAGCTTACCAGACGGCAAGCTCAGGGCCGATCCTAGGGTCACCGGCGCCTGGGTGCAGAAATATTTCTGGCGCCCCCACATGGGCGTGGTCATCTTACCAACTCCACCCCTTTACAAATGATTCTATGGCAACGACTCAAATACAGAGCTGCTCCCCTAAGAAGTCTTTGTTACCCTGAAATCCTCCCATGATCTCTTAACAATAAAGAAAATACAGGAAGAGAGAACACTAATGAGACCTGGAGGGGAACCTCTCTGATGCACACAGAGAGGGCTTCTGTTAGAAAGAGTCCCCAGACATAATACAGGATACGGTCAAAGACTGCAGACATGATACAAGAGCTGGACAGAGACTGCAGACATGGTACAAGAGCTGGACAGAGACTGCAGACATAGTACAGGAGATGATCAGAGACTGCAGACATAGTACAGGAGATGGTCAGAGACTGCAGACATAGTACAGGAGATGGTCAGAGACTGCAGACATGGTACAGGAGATGGTCAGAGACTGCAGACATAGTACAGGAGATGATCAGAGACTGCAGACATAGTACAGGAGATGATCAGAGACTGCAGACATGGTACAGGAGATGATCAGAGACTGCAGACATGGTACAGGAGATGATCAGAGACTGCAGACATGATACAGGAGATGATCAGAGACTGCAGACATAATACAGGAGATGATCAGAGACTGCAGACATAATAAAGGAGATGATCAGAGACTGCAGACGTGGTACGGGAGATGATTAGAGACTGTAGACATAGTACAGGAGACGATCAGAGACTGCAGACATGGTACAGGAGATGATCAGAGACTGCAGACATAGTACAGGAGACCATCAGAGACTGCAGACATGGTACAGGAGATGATCAGAGACTGCAGACATAGTACAGGAGATGATCAGAGACTGCAGACATAGTACAGGAGATGGTCAGAGACTGCAGACATAGTACAGGAGATGATCAGAGACTGCAGACATAGTACAGGAGATGATCAGAGACTGCAGACATGGTACAGGAGATGATCAGAGACTGCAGACATAGTACAGGAGATGGTCAGAGACTGCAGACATGGTACAGGAGATGATCAGAGACTGTAGACATAGTACAGGAGATGATCAGAGACTGCAGACATGGTACAGGAGATGATCAGAGACTGCAGACATGGTACAGGAGATGATCAGAGACTGTAGACATGGTACAGGAGATGATCAGAGACTGCAGACATAGTACAGGAGATGATCAGAGACTGCAGACATGGTACAGGAGATGATCAGAGACTGTAGACATGGTACAGGAGATGATCAGAGACTATAGACATAGTACAGGAGATGATCAGAGACTGCAGACATGGTACAGGAGATGATCAGAGACTGCAGACATAGTAGAGGACATGGTCAGAGACTGTAGACATGATACAAGAGACAGTCAGAGACTGCAGACATGGTACAGGAGATGATCAGAGACTGCAGACATAGTACAGGAGATGGTCAGAGACTGCAGACATAGTACAGGAGATGATCAGAGACTGTAGACATGATACAAGAGACAGTCAGAGACTGCAGACATAGTACAGGAGATGATCAGAGACTGCAGACATGGTACAGGAGATGATCAGAGACTGCAGACATAGTACAGGAGATGGTCAGAGACTGCAGACATGGTACAGGAGATGATCAGAGACTGTAGACATAGTACAGGAGATGATCAGAGACTGCAGACATGGTACAGGAGATGATCAGAGACTGCAGACATGGTACAGGAGATGATCAGAGACTGCAGACATAATACAGGAGATGATCAGAGACTGCAGACATAATAAAGGAGATGATCAGAGACTGCAGACGTGGTACGGGAGATGATCAGAGACTGCAGACATGGTACAGGAGATGATCAGAGACTGTAGACATGATACAAGAGACAGTCAGAGACTGCAGACATAGTACAGGAGATGATCAGAGACTGCAGACATGGTACAGGAGATGATCAGAGACTGCAGACATAGTACAGGAGATGGTCAGAGACTGCAGACATGGTACAGGAGATGATCAGAGACTGTAGACATAGTACAGGAGATGATCAGAGACTGCAGACATGGTACAGGAGATGATCAGAGACTGCAGACATGGTACAGGAGATGATCAGAGACTGCAGACATAATACAGGAGATGATCAGAGACTGCAGACATAATAAAGGAGATGATCAGAGACTGCAGACGTGGTACGGGAGATGATCAGAGACTGCAGACATGGTACAGGAGATGATCAGAGACTGCAGACATGGTACAGGAGATGATCAGAGACTGCAGACATAGTAGACGACATGGTCAGAGACTGTAGACATGATACAAGAGACAGTCAGAGACTGCAGACATGGTACAGGAGATGATCAGAGACTGCAGACATAGTAGAGGACATGGTCAGAGACTGTAGACATGATACAAGAGACAGTCAGAGACTGCAGACATGGTACAGGAGATGATCAGAGACTGCAGACATGGTACAGGAGATGATCAGAGACTGCAGACATAGTACAGGAGATGATCAGAGACTGCAGACATAGTACAGGAGATGGTCAGAGACTGCAGACATAGTACAGGAGATGATCAGAGACTGCAGACATGATACAGGAGATGGTCAGAGACTGCAGACATGATACAAGAGAAGGTCAGAGACTGCAGATATAATACAGGAGATGGTCAGAGACTGCAGTTCCTATGGACATTAGTAGATAATGGCCGATTGGCCCTCTCACCTGACCCAGCGATGGTTCCTCTGATCAGGAGTAAGCTCACTCTGAATTGCCCGTGGTGACTCCGCTGGGTAGCACCCAGATCTGTATTCCTGCAATGACTCCATTCCTTTCTCCGCCAGGGATGGCACCAGGCTGTGTGGCTTTCCCTCTGGTGGCGCAGGGCAGCGGGGTTTCCTCTCTGATGGTGTTCCCTGAGCACTGCCCTCTCCCTCTGGAGTCCTGGGTGCACTTCCCTGAAAGCTTTCCCAGGCTCCTGTATCTCTCTCTCTCCCATTTAGCTGAGCATGCTGTGTGGACTTCAGTTTCCGTGTTACAGTGGGGCTGCCAGTCCTCGGGACTACATGTCCCACAATCCTCTTCTCCTTTTTCTATTCTATTTTTCCCTGGCTGATATGAAGGCGGGGGAAGAAACATAGTGGGAGGCTGTGCTGGCCAGCGCCGCTCACTAGTATAGCAGTGCACGTGCGGAGGAGAGGGAGGGGAAGGGGCGAAAGAAGAGCCTGCAGCTGCAGTGACGTCACTAGGGTTGGTGTCGCCAGGTGCGGTATAACATGGTGTCACCCTCCTTCCACCAACTTTAGTCGCCCCTCAGTACAGACCTCCCTCCACTAAGTATAGACCCCCACTAAGTATAAACCCCTCTCTCAGTACAGACCCCCCTTCATCAGTATAGACCCCCCCAGGACAAACCACCCCCCCTCCATTAGTAGACCCCCACCAGGACAACCCCCCTCCATTAGTACAGATCCCCCCCAGGACAAAGCCCCCCTTCATTAGTACAGACCCCCCCAGGACAACCCCCCTCCATTAGTACAGACCCCCAGGACAAACCCCCCCTCTATTAGTACAGACCCCCAGGACAAACCCCCTCCATTAGTACAGACCCCCTAGGAGAACCCCCCTCCACTAGTACAGACCCCCACAGGACAAATCCCCCCCTTCATTAGTACAGACCCCCCAGGACAAACCCCCCCTCCATTAGTACAGACCCCCCCAGGACAAACCCCCCCTCCATTAGTACAGACCCCCCAGGATAAACCCCCTCCATTACTACAGACCCCCCAGGGGAACCCCCCCTCCACTAGTACAGACCCCCACAGGACAAATCCCCCCTTCATTAGTACAGACCCCCCACCAGGACAAACCCCCCTCCATTAGTACAGACCCCCCACCAGGACAAACCCCCTCCATTAGTACAGACCCCCCCAGGACCCCCCCTCCATTAGTACAGACCCCCCGGACAAACACCCCCCCCTCCATTAGTACAGACCCCCCAGAACAACCCCCCTCCATTAGTACAGACCCCCAGGACAAATCCCTCCATTAGTACAGACCCCCCAGGACAAATCCCCCCTCCATTAGTACAGACCCCCCCAAGACAACTCCCCCCCCATTAGTACAGACCCCCAGGACAACCCCCCCATTAGTACAGACCCCCCAGGACAACCCCCCATTAGTACAGACCCCCCAGGACAACCCTCCCATTAGTACAGACCCCCCAGGACAACCCCCCCATTAGTACAGACCCCCCAGGACAACCCCCATTAGTACAGACCGCCCCCCCAGGACAACCCCCCCATTAGTACAGACCGCCCCAGGGACAAACCTCCCTCTATCAGTACAGACAGACACATTAACACCCGGGCAGCAGCTAGAGAGGACAGTGTGCAGCCGCGCCGCCCGGGTGAAGAACAGATCGAGCGGGAGTGAGAGACAGCGGAGGAGAGAGAGAACCTGTGTCAGGCTGCAGGCACGGGCCGCCCCTCCTCCCCCCAGCGACGTCACTGCGCGGCTGGTCTCTCTCAACACAGAGACCAGCCGCTCCGATCTCCGGCGGCTGCTCTCCTCTGACAGGAGGAGGAGGGAGGGGGGACAGGCTCGCTCTAGCAATGTAAAGCACAGCGGCGCCAGCGCGGCCGCTCCGCGGCGGTGAGCTGCTGCGGACAGAGCTATTTCTGGACACGGAGGGGAGGAGGAGGAGGAGGGAGGGGAGCACTCTGGCGCTTCAGCGCCCCCACCTCTCTGGCGCCTGGGTGCACTGCACCCCGTGCACCTGCCTGGGACCGGCCCTGGGCAAGCTTAAGAAGGCTCACTCGCGGTATCCACATATTCAAATGGAAAACCCAGGTAGTGCGACAAAGTACCCCATGTTTAACACTATCCATAGATTGATTATTTAGTGTGTAATTAATGTGTATTGGCATGAAAACTAGCCACATTACTGGTTTCTGCTATAAATAAAAAAAAAATTTGGATTTTTTTTTTTTGCTGAGTAAATACTGTAATACCGCATACACACGATCGTTTTTCTCGTCGGAAAAAGATATGACGGTTTTCCGACGGGATTCCGCTCAAGTTTGCCTTGCATACACACGGTCACGCAAAAGTTCTCTGAACTTTCGACCGCCAAGAACACGGTGACGTACAACACTACGACGAGCCGAGAGAAAATGACGTTCGGTGCTTCCGAGCATGCGCCGAATCGTTTCCGAGCATGCGTAGGGATTTTGCGCGTCAGAATTGCATACAGACGATCGCATTTTCGGGTAGAAACTTTTCCCAAACCGAAAAATTGAGAACATGCTCTCAATCTTTTGCTGGCTGGAATTTCCGCCAGCAAGAGACTGATGGAGCGTACACACGGTCGCATTTTCCGACGAAAAAAAAAATCTCATCGGTCTTTTGCGGGACGAAATTCCGACCGTGTGTACGCGGCATTACAAAAAGTCTTGGAGCCTATATCAAGGCAAAGAAAATAAAACACATATTAGCAGATCAAAGTGATTTATTCTTAATGCCACATGTATGGGTTGAATTTCAGATGTATATGAACTGCTATAACAATTTTATCTGCAGTGTGTGGGTGGAAATGTATATCCCGTAACTACCTAATAATATATTATTATTATTATACTCGATTTATATTTCTCTATTAATATAGAAGAGGATGTCTGTGTGCTGAAAAACATCCACATTAAACATTTCAGCAAATCCCTTGATCCACCAGGGACTGAGAGACTGTGTTTTATTTCCATATCTGCACCAAGACCCTGGGAACACAGGGAAAGGCCAGGATCCTGCAGAATCAATCAGAGACAAATAATGAAAGATGTTGCGCAAGAAAACAAGATTTATCAATCTGTAGCATACAGGATATCAATCATGTCCTGAACACAGGCTTGTTACTAATTAGAGAAACATCGAGGGAGAATATTGTATGCTGAAAACCAAAAGACAGAAATGTATCATATTGCAGCTTACTGTAGTGATCTAATATATAATTAATATTGGGTGTATAGATAATTAATAAGTAAGTATTATTATAATGATGATGATGTAAGTACTCTTCCGCAGCAACCCAATTCTTCCAGAGAGATGCACTTTATTGACTTCCAACACAGAACAAAGTCCAAAGTCCACAGATGACAAAGAAATCCGACAGAGGAGATATAATTCAAAGTCCCATGTTCTTAGGTCTGAGTGTGCATACACAGACAAGCCTCTCCCAAAACCTATAGACTGAATGCCATGTTATATTCACCAGGCATTGAATGGCTGAGCAATTTGATTGGCCTTTGATTAGCTTTAGTCTTTCAAACAGACAACAACCCCCAGCCGTGAACAGCTGTAGTCATAAACCACCCCAATTTGCACTCCCGCATATCAACATCAACAAGTCCCCTTTAGATATATGTAATTAGATTAGATTAACATACCACCTGAATACCCTTTGAAATGTTCAAATAGACTTGCATAAGATTAACACATCAAAGAGTCTTCAGCTGTTAAAATTCAGTTGGACAAATCAACCATTCGGTCAACATTGACTGCATGTGTACATACACACAACAATGTCCCACATAAATCGGTGAACATATTACAACACTTACCATCCCTTAGATGTGGTGGCTGCATTCCTTTTCTTTTTTTATGGTCTTTTTTACTTTATTTTCGCCAGTAAGCCTGTTATGTTTCAACTTTCTTAACCACTTGCCGACCAGCCGCCGCAGTTGTACTGCGGCAGAATGGCACGGCCGGACGAAACGACGTTACCTTACGTCGCTTCGCCCTGTGGCCACTAGGGGCACGCCCGCCGCTTGCTCCAGGAGCCAATGCGAGTGCCCGGTGGTCGCGATGACAGCCGGGCCCCCCCGCGATCGCTCCTGACACGGCGAGAACCGGGATCTGAGTGTGTAAACACTCAGATCCCAGTTCTCTGAGGAGAGAAGAGACTGATCGTGTGTTCATACAAAGTATGGACACCGATCTATTTCTTCCCCTAGCTAGTCCCCTCCCCCCCTTCAGTTAGAACACACACTAGGGAACACAGTTAACCCCTTGATCGCCCCCTAGTGTTAACTCCTTCACCGCCAGTGAAATTTTTACAGTAATCAGTGCATTTTTTTAGCACTGATCACTGTATAAATGCCAATGGTCCCAAAAAAGTGTCAAAATTGTCTGATGTTTCCGCCATAATGTCCCAGTCCTGATAAAAATCGCAGATCGCCGCCATTACTAGTAAAAAAAAAATTAATAATAAAAATACCATAAAACTATCCCCTATTTTGTAGACGCTATAACTTTTGCGCAAACCAATCAATATACGCTTATTGCGATTTTTTACCAAAAATATGTAGAAGAATATATATCGGCCTAAACTGAGGAAAGACAAGTTTTTTTATATATTTTTGGGGAATATTTATTATAGCAAAAAGTAAAAAATATTGCGTTTTTTTCAAAATTGTCACTCTTTCTGTTTATAGCGCAAAAAATAAAAACTGCAGAGGTGATCAAATAACACCAAAAGAAAGCTCTATTTGTGGGGAAAAAAATGTCAGATGTCAATTTTGTTTGGATGCAACGTCACACGACCGCGCAATTGTCAGTTAAAGCGACGCAGCACCGTATCGCAAAAAGTGCTCTGGTCAGGAAGGGGGTAAAATCTTCCGGGGCTGAAATGGTTAAGACCCCTTTCACACTGAGGCAGTTTTCAGGCGTTTTGGTCTTAAAAATAGCACCTGAAAAGCGATTCTCATGCCTCTCCAGTGTGAAAGCCCCAGTGCTTTCACACTGGAGCGGTGCGCTTGCGGTACGGGAAAAAAAGTCCTGCAAGCAGCATCTTTGGGGCGGTGTAGCAGCGCTGTATACAGCGCTGCTACACCTCCCCTGCCTATTGGAATGAATGGGCACCGCTTCCGAAGCGCCTGAAAAGCGATTTGGAAGCGCCGCAAGACGGGCGCTTTTAACCCCTTCCTATTACCTTCTTGGGGGTTAAAAGCACACCGCTAGCGGCCGAAAAGCGCCACTTAAGCAACGGACCAGCCACCCCAGTGTGAAAGTAATTAACACCTACAAATGTTTTTAGTTCCATTTATGTATTGTGTTATGTTTTCAGAATATATATGTCTTTAATTGATTTATGTTGGAGTTAAAGTATATTGAGTTTGCATCACTTGAATTGTATCAATGATGTTTTGTTTTGTGTTGTCTGTTATATATATGACGGGACTTTGAAACAGGAAGTAAAATCATGAAATTGGACACATTTGTGTTTTATCTTGGAATTTACATATATATTGCTACAATGATTGCATTTCCAGGTGGTTTTAAAGCACGAATCGCGTGTTAAACGCATCAACCTTGCTTGTCCCCTGCCTATTTTTTGTTGTTTTGATCAATAAAGCCCATTTGCATTGTGTGAGAGTGCAGCCATTCATCTTTCGTGGTTCATTCAGTTTCTGCTGGCTGTGGCAGGGCGAGGACTCCACGGCTGCAGCATGCTCTGAAGATTATGGTCTGTTTTGGGAGCAGCGGTATTTCTGTCCAGTGTGAAAGTAGCCTTAACCACTTAAGGACCCCAGCCTTTTTCTGACATTTGTTGTTTACAAGTAAAAATCTGTATTTTTTGCATTATATATTTTCTTTTTAGCCGAGACACTAGAGAATAAAATGGCAGTCGTTGCAATTTTTTTATGTCACATTTTTTTTTGCGAAGCAGTTTTTCAAACGCAATTTTTTTTGGAACAAAAATAAACTTTAACAAATAAAAAAAAAGAAAAAAACGTAATATATACTCCAATTTTTTTGTATAATGTGAAAGATGATGTTACGGCGAGTAAATAGATACCTAACATGTCACGCTTTAAAATTGCGCACGCTCATGGAATGGTGCCAAACTACGATACTTAAAAATCTCCAAAGGCGACACTTTAAAAATTTCTACAGGTTATCAGTTTAGAGTTTCAGAGGGGGTCCAGTGCTAGAATTATTGCTCTCGCTCGGATGTCCGCGGTGGTACCTCACATGTGTGGTGCAAACACCGTTTACATATGTGGGTGTGACCTACTTAGGCATTCACTACTGTGCAAAAGCACATTTTTTTTTATTATTTTTTTTTTTTACATTTTTACACTGACCTTTTTGAAAAAAAAAATGTTATCACTTTTATTGTAATCGCAAGGAATGTGAACATCCCCTGCGATAATAATACAGCACGACAGGTCCTCTTGATGGAGAGATCTGAGGTCTAAAAGACCCCAAATCTCTCCTTTACCCTTAAAAGTAAAAGATACAAATATATATATATATCCTTTGCTCTAAGTAAAAAAAAAAAACATGGCCCGAGAACCGGAAGTGATGTATGACGTTGCTCCGGTCCTCCAAGGTCATAGAGATGAGCGGTGGCCATCTCTATAGAAAAACACTGCCAACGCTGGATGGTTTCCAGGTTTACCGATCGGTAACTTAAGCCCAGGAACAACCAGGAAGCGTTAGGAGGGGGGTGGGGGGGGGAGCACATCTCCCAAGCTTCTAAAAGTGATCCACTTTTATCAGAAAGCCGGTGCCTAAGGGAAAAAATGATACTGGGGTTATAGCATCTAGCTGCAGCCATAACCCCGGTATTTAATGTCAAACTAATGATGTATATTTACAGTTTGGCAGTTGGCACGTGGTTCTGGCAAAAGTGGCAGTTAGAGTGTTGAGGCAAACCATTTATTTACCATTTGGTCAGCTTTTCTTCATTTATGTAAAACCTTTATCCCAATAGAAAAAAAACAAAACTGTTGCTCCAACTGATTATAAAGTGTTCAGCTTTAATTTGTTAGCCAAGTCCAACTAAATCTGCTAGTCCATCTAACTCCCCCCTCCCACCCGGTGTCACTGGAATACCATGATTAGTATTCGTGGAAGGAATAGTGCCCCCTCATTGGTGTCAGCGGGAGGAATAGTGCCCCATCATTGGTGTCAGTGAGAGGAATAGTCCCCCATTATTGGTATTCATGGGAAGAATAGTGCCCCCTCATTGGTGTCAGTGGGAGGAATAGTACCCCATCTTTGGTGTCAGTGGGGGGACTAGTGCCCCATCATTGGTGTCAGTGGGAGGAATAGTACCCCATCATGGGTGTCAGTGGGAGGAATAGTGCCCCATTGTTGGTGTCATGGGGAGGAACAGTGCCCCATCGTTGGTGTCAGTGGGAGGAATAGTGCCCCATGATTGGTATTCGTGGAAGGAATAGTGCCCCCTCATTGGTGTCAGTGCGAAGAATAGTACCCCATCATTGGTGTCAGTGGGAGGACTAGTGCCCCATCATTGGTGTCAGTGGGAGTAATTACCCCATCATTGGTGTCAGTGGGAGGACTAGTGCCCCATCATTGGTGTCAGTGGGAGGAATGGTGCCCCATCATTGGTGTCAGTGAGAGGAATAGTGCCCCATCATTGGTGTCAGTGGGAGGACTAGTGCCCTATCATTGGTATCTTCGGGAGGAATAGTGCCCGATGATTGGTATACGTGGAAGAAATAGTGCCCCTCATTGATGTTAGTGGGAAGAATAGTGCCCCATTGCTGGCATCAGTGAGAGGAATAGTGACCCATTGTTGGTTTCAATGGGAGGAATAGTGCCCGATCATTGGTATTAGAGGGAGACATAGTGCCCCATTATTGGTATCAGTGGGAGGAATAGAGCCCCATCATTGGTGTCAGTGGAAAGAATAGTGCCCCATTGCCGATATCAGTGGAAGGAAAAGCGCTTCATATCTGTGGGAGGAATTCCCAAGGCCCGGATAAAGGCATGCAAAGGGTCACATCCGGTCCACATGCAGCAGTTTGGAGAAGACTGTATTAGAGCATAGAAATACTTGCATAATCATCTTTCCTGATCTGGTATTAGCAGCATGGGCAGGACATGTGCCTAAGACCTTCTCTCTCTCATTCCAGGATCTTTTCTCAACAACCCCCGAGTCAGGAAGTGACATACATAATTTTACATTACAGTGTGATATTAGCAGATGACAGTAGAGGGCAGCAGATCCCTACACAAGGACATGGAGTGCTGAGACTCAGGAACCAACTGTCCCAATCCAATGGTTGGCAACGATCTGTTATTAGAAAGCGATGTTTGGTCATTTGGGGTTTATGGATTTGATAATGTGTAGAGTGTTTCGGTGTTTCATTACAGAACAGCGTTAAGAGGATGTTTGTTAAAATGTTTTGGCAGGTGCTTTGACATCTCCCATCCGTGAGATCCCGAGAGAGGACAACTCCAGAGTAAGATGAGATCTGGCTTGCTGGCTTGCCTGCTGTTCTTGGAGGTGGCCTATGTGTCTGGACAAGGTTAGTAGTGAAATGACAACAAGCACCCTGAATCAGAGGCATACCTGACAACAAGAGGAAACCATCCTCACCGGCTGCACATATCTTACATAAATCAAGAGTGAAAAATGTAAATTCCAGATTTCCTTGCTGTCAACTAGGAAATATTATGGGCAATTATGTTTTCTCTTCTTCCGCAGCTGCCGGCTAAATGTCAGAATGATAACTTTCTCTCGTACCCGATGACTGATTGTAGAAACTTTGACAACATGAATACACTAATTGCTTCCATCAGCTTTTACTTGTGACTTTTAGCACTGCATTAAAGCGATATTAAACCCAAAAAAAACAAAAATGAAATATATTGCAGATGACCAATTATCAAATGTCGTAGCTGTATTACATTTCCTTTTTAACCACTTCAGCCCCGGAAGGATTTACCCCTTCCTGACCAGAGCACTTTTACAATTTGGCACTGCGTCGCTTTAACTGCTAATTGCGCGGTCATGCAATGCTGTACCCAAACGAAATTTGCGTCCTTTTGTTCCCACAAATAGAGATTTCTTTTGATGGTATTTGATCACCTCTGCGGTTTTTATTTTTTGCGCTATAAACAGAAAAGGACTGAAAATTTTGAAAAAAAATGATATTTTCTACTTTTTGTTATAAAAAAAAAATCCAATAAACTCAATTTTAGTCATACATTTTTGCCAAAATGTATTCGGCCACATGTCTTTGGTAAAAAAAATGTCAATAAGCGTATATTTATTGGTTTGCGCAAAACTTATAGCGTCTACAAACTAAGGTACATTTTCTGGAATTTACAAAGCTTTTAGTTTATGCCTATCTCATTTCTTGAGGTGCTAAAATGGCAGGGCAGTACAAACACCCCCCCCCCCCCCCAAATTACCCCATTTTGGAAAGTAGACACCCCAAGGAAATTGCCGAGAGGCATGTTGAGCCCATTGAATATTATTTTTTTTGTCCCAAGTGATTGAATAATGACAAAAAAAAAAAATTACAAAAAGTTGTCACTAAATGATAAATTGCTTACACAGGCCATGGGCATATGTGGAATTGCACCCCAAAATACATTCTGCTGTTTCTCCTGAGTACAGGGATACCACATGTGTGCGACTTTTTGGGAGCCTAGCCGCGTACGGGGCCCCGAAAACCAAGCACCGCCTTCAGGATTTCTAATAGGGCGTACACACGGTCGGACTTTGTTCGGACATTCCGACAACAAAATCCTAGGATTTTTTCTGACGGATGTTGGCTCAAACTTGTCTTGCATACACACGGTCGCACAAAGTTGTCGGAAAATCCGATCGTTCTAAACGCGGTGACGTAAAACACGTACGTCGGGACTATAAACGGGGCAGTGGCCAATAGCTTTCATCTCTTTATTTATTCTGAGCATGCGTGGCACTTTGTCCATCGGATTTGTGTACACACGATCGGAATTTCCGACAACGGATTTTGTTGTCGGAAATTTTTATCTCCTGCTCTCCAACTTTGTGTGTCGGAAAATCCGATGGAAAATGTCCGATGGAGCCCACACACGGTCGGAATTTCCGACAACACGCTCCGATCGGACATTTTCCATCGGAAAATCCGACCGTGTGTACGGGGCATTAGGGCGTAAATTTTTGATTTCACTCGTCACTACCTATCACAGTTTCAAAGGCCATAAAATGCCAGGACAGTTCAAACCCCCCCCCCCCCCCAAATGACCCCATTTTGGAAAGTGGACACCACAAGCTATTTGCTTAGAGGCATGTTGAGTCCATGGAATATTTTATATTTTGCCACAAGTTGGGGGAAAATTACAAACCCCAAGCTATTTGCTGAGAGGCATGATGAGTATTTTGCAGCTCTCATTTGTTTTTGAAAATGAAGAAAGAAAAGAAAAATGTATTTTTTTTTTCTTTTTTCAATTTTCAAAACTTTGTGACAAAAAGCGAGGTCTGCAAAATACTCACTATACCTCTCAGCAAATAGCTTGGGGTGTCTACTTTCCAAAATGGGGTCATTTGGGGGGGGTTTGTGCCACCTGGGCATTCCATGGCCTCCGAAACTGATAGGCAGTGAGGAGTGAAATAAAAAAATTACGCCCTTAGAAATCCTGAAGGCGGTGCTTGGTTTTCGGGGTCCCGTACGCGGCTAGGCTCCCAAAAAGTCCCACACATGTGGTATCCCCGTACTCAGGAGAAGCAACAGAATGTATTTTGGGGTGTAATTTCACATATTCCCACGGCATGTTTGAGCAATATATCATTTAGTGACAACTTTGTGCAAAAAAAAAAAAATATGTTTTTTTCCCGGAACACAATATAAAATATTCCATGGACTCGACATGCCTCTCAGCAAATAGCTTGCAATGTCTACTTTACAAAACGGGATCATTTGGGGGGGTTTGAACTGTCCTGGCATTTTATGCACAAAATTTAGAAGCTTACTGTATGTCACACATCACTCACTCTTCTAACCACTTAAAGAGGAGTTCCACCCAGGGGGCCCATGAAAAAAAAAAAAATTAAAAGTCAGCAGCTACAAATACTGCAGCTGATGACTTTTAATTGGACACTTACCTGTCCCTGGGTCCAGCGATGCGGGGATCGAAGCCCCGCTCGTCTCCCCCTCCGTTCAGCGGCGCCGACATTGCAACTGTGGGCGCCGGGCTGTGGCTTCACAGCCTGGCACCCACTGCACATGCGCGAGCGGCGCCACACGCCGTGATTGGCCGCTCAGTCACCTGGGACCTGTAATGGGTCCCAGATGATTGACAGGAGGGAGGGAGCAGAGCGGAGCCCTTCCTGGGCCGAGGGGGAAGTGATGTCACCAGCCCAGGCAAAGGAAGGGACAGACTACGAGGGACCACCTAGCAACAGGCATTTAGAGGTAAGTAAAAAAAAAAAAAATATCCAAATTTTTTTTGTTTTTTTTTTTTTTAATTTTTTATGTATTTTGTTTTTTTTGGGTGGAACCCCACTTTAAAGACAAAGCCCTTTCTGACACTTTTTGTTTACATGTTTTTTTAAGAAAATTACTTTGAACCCCCAAACATTATATCTTTTTTTTAAAGCAAAGGCCCTACAGATTAAAATGGTGGGTGTTTAATTTTTTTTTTTTAACACAGTATTTGCGCAGCGATTTTTCAAACGCATTTTTTGGGGAAAAAACAAACTTTTTTTAATTTTAATGCACTAAAACACACTATATTGCCCAAATGTTTTATGAAATAAAAAAGATGATCTTAGGCCGTGTACATGGATACCAAACACGACATGCTTTAAAATTGCGTACAAACGTGCAGTGGTGACAAACTACTTACATTTTTAAAAGCCTTTACAGGTTACCATTTTAGATTTACAGAGGAGGTCTACTGCTAAAATTACTGCCCTCGATCTGACCTTCGCGGTGATAGCTCACATGCATGGTGCAATTGCTGTTTACATACCAGACCAACGCTTGCGTTCGCCTTTGCGCGAGAGCAGGGGGTGACAGGGGTACTTTTTTAATTTAATTTTTTTTTTTTTGCATTTTTATCTTATTTTTAAGCTCTTCCTTTCATTTTATTTTTTTTAATCATTTTTATTGTTATGTCAGGGAATGTAAATATCCCCTATGATAGCAATAGGTAGTGACAGGTACTCTTTTTTTTAAAAAATGGGGTCTTTTAGAGCCTAGATCTCTCCTCTGCCCTCAAAGCATCTGACCACACCAAAATCAGTGTGATAAAATGCTTTCCCAATTTCCCAATGGCGCTGTTTACATCCGGCGAAATCTATGTCATGAAATGCTCGTAGCTTCCGGTTTCTTAGGCCATAGAGATGATTGGAGCCATTCTGGTCTCTGATCAGCTCTATGGTCAGCTGGCCGAATCACCGGCTGCATTCTCAGGTTCCCTGTTGGGACAGGCGAGCCAGAGAAAAACATGGAAGACTGTGGGGGGGGGGGACATTCCCTCCCACTGCTTGTGAAAGCAGTCTAGAGGCTAATTAGCCACTAGGATCGCTTTTACATGAAAGCCGACTGCTGGCTGAAAAGAATGATACCAAGATAATACCTAAACCTGCAGGCATCATTCTGGTATAACCACTCAAAGTCCAGCAACATACCAGTACGTTGCTGGTCCTTGTTGGGAATATATTGTATTTTTTTTTATGCAGCCTGTGGGCTGAACGAAAAAAATGTATGCAGCCTGTGGGCTGAACGAAGAAAAGAGTTTGAGCAAGGGGTATGCCCACCATTAGAATTCCTCCCTTCATCGACCCACTTCTAATGATGGGCATACATGCATCATTTATATATGCCGAAGCATGGGGGCATCCGCCCCAAAAGTTAGGAGCAAATCGCTCCTCTGCCCACTGCTGCCCCCATGCTTTGGCATATATCACCACCGCTGGAGTCACGGCTTTATATATCGTGGGAGCAAACGCTGTTGCTGTCAAGATAAATAAATCCGTGCTGCAGCTGAATGGCGTACCTGAAAACAAAAAAATGGTTAACAATAAAACACAGTAAACGGTAAATTATAAAAAAATTACATACCTGAAAAGCAAACATGATAAAACATAATAACAATAAAACATTGCAGAATAGAATACAGTAAAAAAGAGCAGAACAATAGAGAGAGAATAGAGAGAGAGAATAGAGAGAGAGAGAGCAGTAAAACGACAACTATTTTTGTTTTTTTTATTTTATATATTTTTTGTTTTTTGTTTTTACTCTGCTCCATACGAGGGACCTGCGGTTCTTGCACCTCAACAACAGCAAAAGAAGATTGGGGTCTGGTACGCCTGACCTTGGCAGGGACCACAACTCTGTCGTCAGAGCTATCTGTCATGGAGCCGCTGTCCTCTACAGGATCGTATTCTGAGCCTGAATCTGACAGATGAGTGACTTCCTCTTCACTATCTGTCATGCTCAGAAACGTGTAGGCCTCTTCACTAGTGTACCTTCGATTTGTCATTTTGGGCTCTAAATTTAGTGGTACACTAGTGAGACTCACAGGTAAAAAAGCTCCTGACTGTTAGCGACTGATTCAAACGCTACCAAAAAAACTGTTACCGATCGCAGGGATCAGGCCTAACTCTGCGAACGCTGCAGTTATGTATTTAGTGTTTTGTAAGTGTCAGTGATCGATCGATACTGCACTTGGGTGGGCTGGGCCGGGCGGAGGGGCAAAACGCAGGTGCTAGCAGGTATCTGGGCTGATCCCGCTAACGCTGCGTTTTTGGGAACCCTAAACTGCTGGGGACGCTAGTATAGATCTGATCGGATCAGATATTGATCCGATCAGATACTATACCACTAAGGGAGGCGTATGCTGCGTGCGTGGGTGTTAGCGGTACTGGCACTAGCCTGACGCTGCCTGGGGCGACGCAGACCCTATCTGACCCTAAAACCTAACTTGTATCACCTGCGGGGTGATCAGGGGGTTAAACCTTTATTAGGTAATAAACGGCGGGTGCCCTGACACTATAAAAAACAAACTAACTAACCAGCGTCACCCGTAACAGTTATACGGTGATCACTGGTGAAAGGGTTAACTAGGGGGCAATCAGGGGGTTATAACCTTTTATTAGGTAGTATATGGGGATCCCTGACGCTATAAAATGCTGACGGCGAACCTAAATACTTACCTCCCTAACTAGCGTCACCTGTGACTCTAATACAGCGATCAGAAAAACGATCGCTTAGTGACACTGGCGACGGGGGGTGATCAAGGGGTTAAAACTTTATTAGTGGGGGTTAGGGGGGTACCCTAGACCTAAAGGGGGCCTAACACCAACTGCCCTACCACTTCTAACTGTCACAAAATGACACCAATGCAGTAATCAGTAAAAAAAAAAAAAAAAAAAAAACTGCTATTGGTGTCACTGTGACAGGGGGTGCAGGTGGTGATCGAGGGGTGCAGGGGGGTGATCGAGGGGTGCAGGGGGGTGATCGGGGGGTGAAAAGTGTGCCTGCATGTTCTATTGTCAGTGTAGTGTCATGCAGACTTACTTGGATGTCTTCTCTCCTCGGCGCCGTAACAAAAAGGCTTCCCGAGGAGAGATGACATCACTTCCTCTGCCGCTGTTTACATTACAGCAGCAGAGAAAGATTTTCATTCGTTGGGAGCGATCGCGAGGGGGGTGGCCACGAATGAGTGGCCTCCCCCTCAGCATTGATCGCTCCCCTAACGATGCCGACCGCCTCGGGCACCGGGGGGGGGGGGGGCAGATCACGTACCAGGTACGTGATTTTGCCTGCCCGTGTCATTCTGCCGCAGTATATATGCACCAAGCAAGGGGAAAAGGAAACCCATGGATCTAATAGCGGCTCACACGAAACATGGGGATAATAGTGGGGTATTGATAGTGAAAGGCCTGCAGGGGAATAAATGATAATAATATGGTCCCCTAATTATCAGTGACTTGACAATGTGCAGGCAAACAATGGCAATCCTGACAATACGTGGGCTACAAATGAACAATCATATAAAAATTCCCAAGCAACAGTTTTTGGCTTTATTTATAATCACTTTAAGACGCTATAACTGCTAATAGTATACAGATCTATACTAAATGTAATCCTTCTCATAGAAGAGCTCTAAACAATAAACGTGCAAAGAAATTCAGAAGGAATCAATAATTTATTCTTCTCTTGTACTTCTACCTTGCAGTGTACACTACAGGGACTTACCTTTTAAACCCATTCATATTTTATCATTATTGATTGATTTCATCTTGGCTGGATTTTAAGGGACGTGTATTTCCCAGCTATGGGATTCCCTCAACTCCAGAAACATCAATTCATCTCTCTCCAAATGTTGGGGTTAGAAGTTCTTTTCTTAAAAAAAAAAACAAAGTATTCTGCATGTCATTTTTGAATTTCTGCTGAACTTGTTAATGAGCTTCTAATGGCAGCAAGGGCTGAAAGCTTAAAGTGGAAGGCAAGTCCAAACCTAACTAAGCTGAAAGAGGAGGTCCGGGCTCCTTCTGACAGGTACAAATACTGTAGCTGCTGACTTTTATTATTAGGACACTTACCTGTCCAGGGATCCAGCGCTGTCTTCACCCGGTCCGATTGTTCAATCAGCTGTCGCTGCCATTTCAGGGAAGGGAAACCGGCAGTGAAGCGGCTTCCCAACCGGTTCCCAACTGTGCATGCGTGAAGCGTGCTGGGCATCGTGAACTATCATTACGTCTGACCCTTTTCATGAATTATCACTGTCATTATTGTACTGTATTGCATTGCATCCCTGTCTGACCCCTGCCCCATGTCCCCGCCCCCTGCCACACTATATAACATCGTCCTTTTACCTGTCCATCATGCTTGATAAAGGAGCGCGGCTACCGTACCACTCGTAGCACGCACGCTCAGAAACGCGTCGCAACATAGTGACGTCATCGTCCTGTGCCACGCCGCTTGCGATCCAGCCTCGTTTTGGCTCCAATACTGCACGGCCGTCCTCCATCTTTTTGCGGTGACCAGACGAGAGGTCCGGCGCTTACAGCGGTGATATTCTGCAAGGACCCGATGAATCACTGCCCTCCACGTCCCTGGGGTTTGATGTGCTGCTTCCTGCCAGCAAAAAGGACCTTCTGCTATCTGTAGTTCCTCCTGTTCATCCCAGTGATGCACCGAAAGTCATTAACTTCCATGTGAGTGGATATTGTTCTTTATAATAAAGTGTTTTGATAAATTCTCAGAGGCGCCCCTCTCCTTGTTTTTTGGGCATCGTGAATGGCCTGGCGGCGGGGGAAGGGGGGCTGAACTTCTGGATGACTTTGCCGTGGCGCAGTCAGCCGGAAGTGGGAGCGGGTACCTGTCAAAACCAGGTACCCGCTCCCTTCTCCCCCCACTAATGCCCCGTACACACGATTGGACATTGAACGGACATTCCGACAACAAAATCCATAGGATTTTTTCCGACGAATGTTGGCTCAAACTTGTCTTGCATACACACGGTCGCACAAAGGAAAATCCAATTGTTTTGAACGCGGTGACGTAAAACATGTACGTCGGGTCTATAAACGGGGCAGTAGCCAATAGCTTTCGTCTCTTAATTTATTCTGAGCATGCGTGGCACTTTGTGCGTCGGATTTATCTACACACGATCGGAATTTAAAGGATCGGATTTTGTTGTGGGAAAATTTTATAGCCTGCTCTCAAACTTTGTGTGTCGGAAATTCCGATGAAAAAAGTCAGATGGAGCCTACACACGGTCGGAATTTCCGACAACACAATCCGATCGCACTTTCTCCATCGGAAAATCCAACCGTGTGTACAGGGCATAAAGGTGCCAAATGTGACAGTGGGGGGGGGGGCAAATAAGCGGAGCTTCGCCTTTTAGGTGGAGCTCCACTTTAACCATTTCAATACCGGGCACTTTCACCCCCTTCCTGCCCAGGCCAATTTTCAGCTTTCAGCGCTGTCACATTTTGAATGACAATTGCGCGGTCATAAAACACTGTACCCATATGAAATTTTTTAAGTTTTTTTGAGACATATAGAGCTTTCTTTTGGTGGCTTTTAATCATCATTGGGTTTTTTTATGCTAAACAAATGAAAAAAGACTGAAAATTTTGAGAAATAAAAAAAACAAAAATGTTTTCTTCATTTCTATTCTATAATTTTGCAAATAAGTAATTTTTCTTCTTCACTGATAGGTGCTGATAAGCTGCACTGATAAGGTGGCACTGATTAGGCTTACTTTTTTTTCTTCTGTGCTGTCACATGAAAAGATAGAATAAAATATTTACAAAAATGTGAGCGGTGTACTTATTTTTGTGGGATATGTATATCTGTATATCTATCTATCTACCTATCTGTATCTCTCTGTCTGTAGGCCCCATCACCGGTGAGTAATGTTGGGGTGGGGGGGTTGGGTCTTTGTTTGCGCCCCCCCAAAAAAATGGAGCGCCAGCCACCACTGGCTCTGGTACTAGCCAGTGCCTCACCAGCCACTCACCTCACCGCACGTCCCTGTTACACTGCCACTACACCACTACTCCAGGAAACAACACCAGGGGCGGACCGACAACTCATAGCGCCCCCGGGCAATAGGAGATTATGGGGCCCCCCAGGCAATCAGAGACTATGGGGCCACATAGTATACACACACAGTATACAATCACACAGTATACACATACATGTACACACAGTATACACAGACATATTTCTATTGGCTGAGAAGATACTGGAGAGGTAGGGCAGCTATAATCTTGGGATTTTTAGACCAAAAGGATGTGGGTAAGGGACATTTCAGAGACAGATGTAAAAAAAAAACACAGATTTTTACATACTGTCCGTGGTTTTACTGAGGCTGGCAACCCTGATGGGGCCCCCTAGTGGCCCAGGGCCCTCGGGCAGTGGCTCAATGGTCAGTCCGCCCCTGATCAACACTAACTTACAGGTCACATGCCAAGGGGCTGCCCTGCTGCATTCTGCACACAGGCGATTGGCCACTTGGCAAGGTACCATTCAGACATCACTTTTCATTTCCTAAATGAATACAACATGTGCACAAATAGAGCTTTCTTTTGGTGGTATTTGATCGCCTCTGCGGTTTTTATTTTTTGCGCTATAAACAAAAAAAAGCGTCAATTTTGAAAAAAACACAATATTTTGTACTTTTTGCTATTAGAAATATTCCCATTTTTTTTTAGAAAAAGCAAATTTTTTTCTCAGTTTAGACTGATATGTATTCTTCTACATATTTTTGGTAAAAAAAAAAAAAAACGCAATAAGCGTATATTGATTGGTTTGCGCAAAAGTTATAGCGTCTACAAAATAAGAGATAGATTTATAGCATTTTTATTATTTTTTCTTTTTTACTAGTAATGGCGGCGATCTGCAATTTTTATCGGGACTGCAACATTATGGCGGACACATCGGACACTTTTGACACATTTTTGGGACCATTGTCATTTATACAGCGATCAGTGCTATAAAAATGCACTGATTACTGTAAAAATGTCACTGGCAGGGAAGGGGTTAACACTAGGGCAATCACGTTAACTGTGTTCCCTGTGTGTGTTCTAACTGTAGGGGGAGGGGACTGACCTAGAGGAAAAAAGAAAGATTGTGGTTTCTAGCTATTAGGAACTCCTGATCTGTCTCTCCTCACAGAACAGAAGAGGGATTTGTGTGTTTACATACACACGTCCCTGTTCTGCCTCTCGTGCCCACGATCGCTCCTGGCCGGTGGTCATCACAACCATCGGCCATGAGCATCAGCACCCCCGAGTGCAGCGGGCGCACGCGTGTCCTCCTATCCCGCTTAAAGGAGCCGACGTATAGCTACGACGGATCGTGCCGACCTGCCGCAGTATAATGGCGGCTGGTCGGCAAGCGGTTAATGCATAAAGCTCTCATTTCTCTGAAGACTGGAGTGCGGTCAACCTTCTTTTGCACTAATTTTGCTTTTCAGAGGTGTTTGACAGATAGCGAGGAGGCATCGTTTTGCCTCTTTACTACCTGCTTTAATCCCTTGGACTGCACACCAGCGCGCCACAACCACATGCATTGCACGCTGTTACGAGGCGCTTGCAGAGCGGCCTCATTCACTTAAATGTATTGCATCTGGCAGTGGCGAAAAGCAACAGGAGGTATGATTCCTGCCGCAGTATGGAAGCAAAGCATCACGGCTGTGGCATATGTACATCCCCGGTTGCAGCTAAAGGAGGAGGGGTTGGGGCATGGTAAAACCACGGCTCAGCTGTGAAGTTTTGCTGCCCCCCCCAGCCGCTAGTGTGAACAATCCATAATGCAGCCGCCACATCTAAAAATTGGTAAGCTACAATATATCACATTTTTGGTTTTGGGTTGAAGACCTCTTGAACCATAGCAGTAATGGACCCCACAGTCACCAATGACCCCCAGAGAACAGGGAAGGAAGTCGATCACATGAGTGCCGTCTTCACTTCCTGAATTAGCTGTTCTCTGCGGAGTGCAGCTGTTGTGTGAATCCTGACTCGGCCGTCCATCTCTGGAATTCTGGGGCCATTATTATACTTAAAACCCAACCTTCTCACCAGGTCTATCTATAGAAGATCAAGTGGCCATGGTTATATTTTGGGAGCCTGACATTCATTGCTGTCAAATAATAGATGAAGAATTGTCTTCCCCAGACACATGGTGGCTTCTTTAAATAACATTTTCCAAAAAAAAAAAAAAAAAAGACATGGCACCATTTGCCCAAAACGAGTTCACAGTAAGCTCACCATAAGATATCTTCTAAATAATATAAGCCCATCATAATATATATTGTAAACTACAAAATGATTTCCTGCTTTTATACTTTATATTTTCTCTTTTTGACAATTCTTTGTTTACTTTTTTCAGTTTTGATATTTTTAAAAACTTTTTCTCTTTTTTTTGATACTTTTTATTACTTTATTTCTTTTTTTTAATATACTTTTTTAAACTCTTTTCTCTTTTTGGATTCATTTTATACCTTTTTCTGTTTTTGATACTTTTTTCTTTACTTTTTACTGTTTTGATACTTTTTTTTTGTTTGTTTGTTTAAAGTTTTTATTGAAGTTTCATAGAAAAAAAAACATCAGACTTATATTACTCAATGTGAGAACAACAGCAGTGGTGTAATTAGTTACAGCAAATAAACACATTCAGGTGGAATCAAGTGCTGTACATGTAATGGCTAACGTGTAATAGGGAATTCTGTGTGAAATAGGGAGGAAAGGGAAACCGTGAGATCAAACGTGTGATCCTAAGAGATGGCAAAAGAGGTCTCACTCTACCTGTCCACCCCTAATGGGGTTTTGATACTATTTATACTTTTTTTCTTATACTTTTTCTCTTTTTTTTTTTGATGCTTTTTATTCTTTTTCTCCTTTCTGATACTTTTTTATACTTTTTCTCTTTCTTGATACTTTTTAAAACATTTTTTTTTTTTTTTTTATACTTTTTATATGTTTTCTTTTCTATATACTTTTTTAAACTCGTTTCTCTTTGTTTAATTCTTTTGATACTTTCTCTTTTTTTTTAAACATTTTAAACTTTTTATTTTTTTGATACTGTTTTTAAACTTATTTCTCTTTTTTTTGATACTTTTTCTTTTTTTTGTATATATACTTTTTTAAACTCCTTTCTCTTTTTTGATTCTTTTTATACCTTTTTCTGTTGTTGATACTTTTTTCGTTACTTTTTACTGTTTTGATACTTTTTATACTTTTTTTTCTTATACTTTTTCTCTTTTTGATAATTTTTATACTTTTTCTCTTTTTTGAAACTTTTTAAAACATTTTCTCTTTTTTTGATACTTTTTAGGCTTCATGTACATGGGGCATTTCTCAACCTCTCCCGAACGATGGAACATTACAGCTAGTAATCCACGTTTAAAAATGCGTGTTTAGCAGCATTTACAAGCTGCATTTGCGTTCAGGAGCGTTTACTAAAGATAACCTCAGGAGACCCTCCCAAATGATTAGAAAGCACTAAAAACAAGTATTTATTACCTATTTCAGCCATTCTGTGAGAGAACAGTGTGAGTAGCAGCTGAGAAAGCAGTGTGCTTGTAGTTAGCTGTTATTTTTTTGGTTGGTTTGTTAATATAGATCCCATGATGAGCATGTGTGAGGAAATGCTCCTGATGTTGCTTTTGCTGAGGCTCCAAAGAAGTAGAAGATTGCGTGAGAGGACATAGGATACTTTTCTAATATGTATGTTCAGCTGCGTAATTACCCAGAGAATGTGTATTGTACAGCCTAATTGGCCTAATTGGCTGATGAGGGGAATATCACATAGTATATCAAGCTTGCCTACAGTGATAATTGAGTTTTTGGTGTGTTTTTAGCATTTTCCAGGCTCAAAAGTAATAAATAAATGTTTCCCTTTAAAAACGCTACTAGACGAAAATGTTCCGAGGGTAGCCGCGTTTAGCTGCGTTTGGAATGCCTCTAAACACAGCTTCTGACCACATTTTTTTGGGTTCCAAAAAAAAAGCCTCTAAACGCAATGATCCTGTGTACATGTACTGATAAGATAACATAGAGGAGAGTTCAGGAGCCGTTTACCAGCAGCAGTGTACATGAGGCTTTATACGTTTTCTTTTTTTATATACTTTTTTAAACTCTTTTTTCTTTGTTTAATTCTTTTGATACTTTTTCTCTTTTTTGATACATTTTACACTTTTTTTTATATTGTTTTTAAACTTTTTTTCTCTTTTTTGATACTTTTTATACTTTTTATTTCTTTTATATACTTTTTAAACTCTTTTCTTTTTTTTTATACTTTTTCTTTACTTTTTTACTGTTTTGATACTTTCTATACTTTATTTTTTTTTCTTATACTTTTTCTCTTTTTTTATACTTTTTTTTATCTTTCTTTACATTTTTTTAGACTTTATCTCTTTTTTGATACTTTTTTTAAACTTTTTTCTATTTCTTGACAACTTTTTAGACTTTTTCTTTTTTTTGATACTTTTTAGGCATTTTTTTTCCGGGTCTCATGTAGGAAGTGTCTAATTGTAACCTTCTCTATGGCTCTTCTAGTACCCAATCAGCCTCTGTCTTTCCTGCTTCATGAGATATATAATCATATTGTTGATCAATTTTCTGTCGGGAGGCAGGGGGTGTTAAATCAAAAAGATTTTTTTTAAAAATAGGAAGAAACAAAAAAAATGCCATAGTTCTGCTTGTGGAGGGGGGAGTGTTAAAACAGAGCTAACTCCCTTTTGGAAATTTAGTTCCACTTTGAAAAAGCCAAATACACACCTACCTGACAATAGCAACAATTTGAACATAATAAACAGACTCGATGGATACTTCAAAAGTACGCAAAAATTAAACCCAGACTATGAAAAACTCTCATTACATTTTATATAACAGAGTGTGCATACCCACAAGGACACTAAAGCTTTAATTTTGTGTAGAGTGAAATATACCTGGTTGATCCTGCCTTCAGCTGCCCCTCCTATCTTCTCTGTGTCCCCATTGCAGGCGCAGATTGTGTAGACCAGCTGGTGTCCTCTACTGAGCATCCTGCAGTTTCAATTCCCTGATAAGCTCTTATCTTCCTCCTTTTTCTTATCTGTGCAGCCCACATGACTATAGAGTCACACATGTGGGCGTATACACAGTGGTGAATGACACTCCCCTCCCTCCCTCCTCCTCCATGTCCTCCTAATTACTATGGGGTCAGGATATAGTATGCTAATTGATTACATTCACTAAGAAACTCACAAAATGCGTTGTTTTAATATAAATCAGTATTAATATTATCAAATGTATTTGCTAAAAACTTGTAAACACAGAGCCTTGGATGCAGATGCCACCTGAACAAAATGAAAGCTAGTGTCAATCATCTCTGACTCCGCCTACACCATGGCAATAACACATTTTTCTGTATAGCATCACTTTAAATAAGAGGTAAAAAATAACTTTTTACAAATTTTTTTTTTTTCTGTGACATTAATTGCATCATCAAAATTATTCAAGAGGGTGAAATTGTTCTTAAAATATTTACTTGCGGTGAAGCCCATGCTCAGTAAAAGAAAAAAAAGTAATCTTCCTGGTGGCACAGGAGTATACGGCCGGATAGGCTACACAAATCATTGCCGGTGAACCTGATCAGTGACAGGTCTCTCATATATACTTTGGCTGATTCTCAATGGTTATGTCTGTCCGGCTCTCTGTAATGAGTGGATATGCGCCCTGGGTAAATATCAGAATAAATTAGGAGACATTCCGCCGCCAGATGACTTATTGCCAAAACATGGAAAAGTGACCTGCCATCACATCATCATCTTATAGACAAAATAAAATCAAAGTTGTTCACCACTGACCTTTTACATCAACTGCTGGCAATATCCTTTTTTTAGGTCCTGTTCACCCTAATGGTTGGGGGGGCAGTAAAACCTTGTGGCTGGTTTTACCACCCCCCTCAGCCACTCCCCTTAGCTGTAGAGGCAGAAGCAAGGTGTGTACACATGCCACAGCCGTGTCATTCATTATACCCCCCCTGTCGATCGTGAGTGACTGCCTGCCCGATCGCCACCCATTCAAGTGAGTGGGGCCATTCTCCAAGCATCCTGCAACTGCATGCAATGGAAATGGTTGTGGCATGCTAGTTCAGGGTTCAAGGGTCAATTGGAATTACTGGGTCTGGTGTTCATTAGAGCTGCACGATTCTGGCCAAAATGAGAATCACATTTTTTTTTTGCTTAGAAAAAAGATCACGATTCTCTCACAATTCTCACGGCATAACATCATTGTTAACATTATACAAAAAATTGGGCTAACTTTACTGTTTAGTTTTTTTATTAATTCATTAAAGTGAGTTTTTTCCAAAAAAAAAAATGCATTTGAAAGACCGCTGTGCAAATACAGTGTGACATAAAATATTGCAACATTTGCCATTTTATTCTCTATGGTCTCTGCTAATAAAAAAATATATATCATGTTTGGGGGTTCCAAGTAATTTTTTTAGCCAAAAATACTGATTTTAAAGTAGAACTATAGGCAAAACTTTTTTTTTTCATTTTGGATAGAGTAATGGAGTGTTATAACCAGTGTTGCCTACACCCCCACCCCTCACCCCCCACCCCCTCAAGTGAAATTTACTGGCAGGATGCCAAAATTTACAAACGGCACCAATTTTTTTTTTTTTACTGGCAAAAAAACCTGAAATTTACTGACAGAGCTGCATTTTTTACTGGCACTGCAATGTACCTAAAATGCCTGTTTTCAGTGCTAAACATTGCAAATATCAATATTTACATGATAAACATGTTGCTAGTGCTATTCACAATGTGTTTAGGTAAACAAAAGTCAACAACCATATTTCTCCATACACATGGAACAGCAGGGGGTCAAAAGCTACGTGGACATGGTACAGGGGGTCAGAAGCTATGTGGACATGGTATGGGGGGTCAGAGGCTGTGCGGACATAGTACGGGGGTCAGAGGCTGTGTGGACATGGTGTGGGGGGTCAGAGGCTGTGTAGACATGGTACGGGGGGTCAGAGGCTGTGTGGACATGGTGTGGGGGGTCAGAGGCTGTGTAGACATGGTACGGGGGGTCAGAGGCTGTGTGGACATGGTACGGGGGTCAGAGGCTGTGTGGACACGGTACGGGGGTCAGAGGCTGTGTGGACATGGTACGATGGGTCAAAGGCTGTGTGGACATAGTACGGGGGTCAGAAGCTGTGTGGATATGGTACGGGGGGTCAGAGGCTGTGTGGACATGGTACGGGGGGTCAGAAGCTGTGTGGACATGGTACGGGGGGTCAGAGGCTGTGTGGACATGGTACGGGGGGTCAGAGGCTGTGTGGACATGGTACAGGGGGTCAGAGGCTGTGTGGACATGGTACGGGGGGTCAGAGGCTGTGTGGACATGGTACGGGGGGTCAGAGGCTGTGCGGACATGGTACGGGGGGTCAGAGACTGTGTGGACATAGTACGGGGGTCAGTGGCTGTGTGGACATGGTACGGGGGGTCAGAGGCTGTGCGGACATAGTACGGGGGGTCAGAGGCTGTGTGGACACGGTACGGGGGGGTCAGAGGCTGTGTGGACATGGTACGGGGGGTCAAAGGCTGTGCGGACATAGTACGGGGGTCAGAGGCTGTGTGGACATGGTACGGGGGGTCAGAGGCTGTGTGGACATGGTATGGGGGGTCAGAGGCTGTGCGGACATAGTACGGGGGTCAGAGGCTGTGTGGACATGGTACGGGGGGTCAGAGGCTGTGTGAACATGGTACGGGGGGTCAGAGGCTGTGTGAACATGTAACGGGGGGTCAGAGGCTGTGTGAACATGGTACGGGGGGTCAGAGGCTGTGTGAACATGGTACGGGGGGGGTCAGAGGCTGTGTGGACATGGTGCGGGGGGTCTGAGGCTGTGTGGACATGGTACGGGGGGTCAGAGGCTGTGTGAACATGGTACGGGGGGTCAGAGACTGTGCGGACATGGTACGGGGGGTCAGAGGCTGTGTGAACATGGTACGGGGGGTCAGAGGCTGTGTGAACATGGTACGGGGGGGTCAGAGGCTGTGTGGACATAGTACGGGGGGGGTCAGAGGCTGTGTGAACATGGTATGGGGGGTCAGAGGCTGTGCGGACATGGTACAGGGGGTCAGAGGCTGTGTGGACATGGTACGGGGGTCAGAGGCTGTGCGGACATGGCACGGGGGGTCAGAGGCTGTGTGAACATGGTATGGGGGGTCAGAGGCTGTGCGGACATGGTACAGGGGGTCAGAGGCTGTGTGGACATGGTACGGGGGTCAGAGGCTGTGCGGACATGGCACGGGGGGTCAGAGGCTGTGCGGACATAGTACGGGGGTCAGAGGCTGTGCGGACATGGTATGGGGGGTCAGAGGCTGTGCGGACATGGTACAGGGGGTCAGAGGCTGTGTGGACATGGTACGGGGGTCAGAGGCTGTGCGGACATGGCACGGGGGGTCAGAGGCTGTGCGGACATAGTACGGGGGTCAGAGGCTGTGCGGACATGGTACGGGGGGTCAGAGGCTGTGTGAACATGGTACGGGGGGTCAGAGGCTGTGCGGACATGGTACGGGGGATCAGAGGCTGTGTGGACATGGTACGGGGGGTCAGAGGCTGTGTGGACATGGTACGGGGGGTCAGAGGCTGTGTGGACATGGTACGGGGGGTCAGAGGCTGTGCGGACATGGTACGGGGGGTCAGAGGCTGTGTGGACATGGTACGGGGGGTCAGAGGCTGTGTGGACATGGTACGGGGGGTCAGAGGCTGTGTGGACATGGTACGGGGGGTCAGAGGCTGTGCGGACATGGTACGGGGGGTCAGAGGCTGCGTGTTTAGTGTTCTCCTATTGAATGGCTCAGCTCTGCTCTAGCTGTCCTCCCTCCTCGGCTCAGCCTGATCAGCACAATTCAAATCAGTTTCATTCTGACTGACCTGGAGTGGAGAGTGAATGATCAGGGCCAGCGCAGAACCGCTCTGTTCAGCACTCCCTCCGTTCCAGGCAGAGACAGACCCAAATATTTGGGATTTTCTTTTACTTTCACTTTCAATGATAATGGTAAATAGGACAAATAGAAGATGAATCTCCTTAACGGGGGGGGGGGGGTCACAGAGAGCAATAAAAATGACAGGTGTTCTAATTCCTATCCACTCTATCCAAAACTAAAAAACTAATTTTGCCTTTATTTATACTTTAACTTGTAAGCAACAAGTGTCAGAAAAAGGTTTAGTCTTTAAGTGGTTAAACTTCCCTCATTTACAGAGCGAAGTTCATTCCTTTGATCTAAATGGACCAAGTGTAACAATGTTTCTCTTTATTGCTGTGTAAGCAATGTTGTCATAAACGTGGCAGGCTGCCTGTTTTGTTGTTTTTTTTGTTATTTTTTTGACAACTGTCGGCTTGAGCAGAGAAGTCTCTGCACTGAATCGGGAAAATGCTTTGTTAATATCGGGAGGGGGGTAGAATTACGATCTCAATTCTTTAACGATTAATTGTGCAGCTCTAGTGTACATTATGTGGCCCATGGGCACCATATGTATTTTTACTTATGCCACATCCTATAAGTCATACATAGTGGGTATTGGAGGAAAGTGATGGGACTTTAAAGGCACATATAACATTTAACAAATGTATTAGTCTACATAAAAATACAGTAGTACAGTAGAAAGATACAGAAATATAAAATATAAATGGACTTAGATGTGTATATATCTTTCTTCGTAAGATCTATTAATTTATCAAATTAAATCAGATATAAATCATTTTTTTACCTTAGCTGATTTCCTTTTCATTTATACTCTAGGATCTCGCAATAGCGATGACGTGCTGAATCACTCCACAAGAAGAATTCGGGTCGGCAAGAAAGGTCTCAGCTCTCTAGTGAAGAAAAAAGATGGTATAAAAAATCACTTCTGTGTTGTCACTGTTTTGTGGATTATGAATATTCTTTTAGCGCTATCTATAAGCATTGGTTTCCTGTGTGTGCCTTGTCAATGGACATTACTTCCCCATTCACCTAATCCTAACGTGTCCTATAAATTTCAGAGTTTCAGGAGTGGACAACTTGGTTCAACATTGACCACCCAGGTGGCAATGGAGACTATGAACGTCTTGATGCTATCAGATTTTACTACCCAAGCCGAGTTTGCCAAAAGCCCCTCCGCATGGAGGCTCGGACCACAGAGTGGGTGCCAGCAGGCAAGACAGGAGAAGTGGTGCACTACAGTCTGGCCAGGGGCTTCTGGTGCATCAATAAGGAGCAACCCGAGGGCAAAAACTGCTCTAACTATTCCGTTCGTTTCCTGTGCCCAGTGGGTGAGTCCCCCTCTGTTATTTCACTTATTTACAAAGTGGTTGGTCCTTGAGGTCCACATTCGTGCACCTTTTTAGGTCACACAGAAAACATTTAGCAAAAAAGTAGTTTGCTGCTTAGCATTTCTATATACAGTACACTAAAGCTGAATTCCAGGAGATACAAACATCCAGGCATACTTTTAATCTATAAATAGTATTACATTATTATTTTTATATGGAAATAGCATAAGGAACTGAAGCTGTCTTGGCATCAGCCTCCTGTGATCCCCTGCACAGCAGCACTCAGGCTGGGAGAGGGTGTAGCAGTACTCTGAGCCAGGACCCTTCTGTTTTGCTTTTCGTGCTTCTTGCTGCTTTGAGTCCTCAAAACTACTAGTGCTGCTCCTTTGTCTCGAGCACATGGCTGTCCAAGTCCTTTTTCCCCTCCCTTTCCTTCCTGCAGCATCACCTGTCATGAGCTAATGAACCAGTCCAACAAGTTAATTAGCATATGAATAGGTATGCTATAAAAAACACTAAAATAGCCAAAAGCAACCTCCCTTGTGCTTTGCACCTCATCATAGCACCTCCTAGTGGTGGTTGATAAGCCAGTTCCCTGTGGGGTTAAACAGGACCTTAGGGGCAGGTTGAGGAAAGTGGAAAGTTATTGCTGGACTCATAAGGTTAAAAAATAATATAGCATATACAATAGCGACACAAGACATATTGTAATTGAATATTATTTAAAATTACCTTTCCTGTTCAAACTGCAGCTCTGTAATTCTCTATAGAATGCAATATGGCAACCTGGAGGTGTTCTGTACATAGATGGTATACAGAACACCCCCCCCCCCCCCCCCCCCCGAAATGTATTTTCCTGCTTGTGTGATTGGCTGACTGGTTTTCCCAGAAGTCTGCATTAAGATACAAGTGAGATTTTTGGCATCCTCTGCAACAAAAATGCCATTTGTTTAAGGGAAATCACTTCTAAAGGGATACAGACCCTGCCATTTCCCTTATTAGAGCCCTGCAGGTGCAGCAGCTAACTGATAATTATAAAGACACTCCTATTAGATTCACATGGACACGGATAAACAAACAGCTATTTCTCTAGAATAACAAAAGTTGGGAATCTGCAACAAAGTTTGTTAAAATCCCTGCAATGTACATAGATCACCCAGAGGGGAATGTTTTTTTTTCAACAAAAGTGGAGTTACTCTTTATAGCTGAAATCCAGGAATATAGCCATTTTGTACAATGTTCTGGATTACTAAGGGTTTTGTCCAACGACGTGCATGCCACCTAATGCACTTATCTCTTTCATTTACAATTTATATTTTTACTGAGCACCGTGAGTACAGATATCACTATACTTCTGGTGCTCCAACGCTGGACCTTCTGGTCTAATCTACTGCAGCTGCAGAGTCGAGTGCAGCCGCTGTGCTCACCCTTCCCCCTGCTACTAAAAACCTGTAAGGCAAAGGCATAATGAGCTAGCTCATTATGAAATACTTACCTTAGAACGAGGCGTCGGTATCTAATCCCGGTTCACGCCGAGGGAGCTGACATTTTGCCCTCAGCGTGTCTGCCGTATTCGTGGCTCCGCCGCTGTGAGTGGCCAGAGCTGTGATGATGTCACTCCCACGCATGCGCACGTGAGTTTTCTTCAGACCCTTAGCCGGGCATTCACAGCGCATGCGCCACTGACGTCAGCGGCTGCATGCAAAGTGAATATCTCCTAAACGATACAGGTTTAGGAGATCTTCATTTTACCTACAGGTAAGCCTCATTATAGGCCTTAGTATAGGCTTTCCTGTAGGTAAAAATGAATAATTAGAGTATACAACCACTTTAAAGTCCCATAGGGGGTTCCCTCTTCTTTTTTTGTAAACACTACCAGATTGAGGGAGTAGATGAAGGGTTGCCATGCACTCACACTCCCATAAGAAGTTACATAGGATAACAGACGATTCATTCCTCCCAACTTTCTGAGATGGCAATGAGGGACACCTATTAGCAAAAGTATGTAGGCATAGGACACACCCCCTTAAAAGAGAATTATACAATAAAAAATGATTAGTTAAACCCACAAGTTTTTTTTTACCACTACTATTCCTTTACATTGGCTTTTGGAATTTACAAATGCAGCAATTTAGAAATTGGATAAAAGGTTTAGCACTGGGAAACACTTTTTGATAGATAAATAGTGCATTTTATGTACAACTATATAGATCAGACCAAAATGAGGGACAAGTGGGGTAGAAAGAGGGACAGAGGGACTTTGTTCCAAATGAGGGACAGTCCCTCAAAATCAGGGACAGTTGGTAGCTATGGGTGATCCCTGGTTGGGTCCCACTGGGGTCACGCTACACATCCAGCTAAAAAGCTACAGGAACATGGGTACCAGGAACATGGTCAGCTAATCTACCCAGCTACGCTGCCCAGCAGGCTGATCCATGCTTCTCCCATACTCTTCCTACCCCTTCCCGACTGAGCCCGGCCCTTACTCACTCCATGTTGTGTAGGCCACACACCAACCAGCAATAAAGAAGAGTCAAGTCCATATCATAGTTACATAGTAGGTGAGGTTGAAAAAAGACACAAGTCCATCAAGTCCAACCTATGTGTGTGATTATATGTCAGTATTACATTGTATATCCCTATATTTTGTGGTCATTCAGGTGCTTATTCTAATAGCTTCATGAAACTATCAATGCCCTCCGCTGAGACCACCGCCTGTGGAAGGGAATTCCACATCCTTGGTGCTCTTACAGTAAAGAACCCTCTACGTAGTTTAAGGTTAAACCTCTTTTCTTCTAATTTTAATGAGTGGCCACGAGTCTTGTTAAACTCTCTTATTCGAAAAAGTTTTATCCCTATTGTGGGGTCACCAGTACGGTATTTGTATACTGAAATCATATCCCCTCTCAAGCGTCTCTTCTCCAGAGAGAATAAGTTCAGAGCTCGCAACCTTTCCTCATAACTAAGATCCTCCAGACCCTTTATTAGCTTTGTTGCCCTTCTTTGTACTCGCTCCATTTCCAGTACATCCTTCCTGAGGACTGGTGCCCAGAACTGGACAGCATACTCTAGGTGCGGCCGGACCAGAGTCCAGAGTCTTGTAGAGCTGGAGAATTATCGTTTTATCTCTGGAGTTGATTCTCTTTTTAATGCCAATATTCTGTTTGCTTTGTTAGCAGCAGCTTGGCATTGCATGCCATTGCTGAGCCTATCATCTACTAGGACCCCCAGGTCCTTTTCCATCCTAGATTCCCCCAGAGGTTCTCCCCCCAGTCTATAGATTGCATACACAATAGTGGTAAAAGAGGAGCCTGCAGTTCACACAAAGAAATAGGGGGGAGCAGTAAGGTGAAATTACCTATTTCCACCCTGACACCCCTCTACATCATTAGTGTGCAGCACCTTCATCACTGTACAGCCACCAGCGGGGGTGGGTCCAATCTCTATTGCATAAATACATTGTTCTCTGCAGGGATGATCCGGGGCTTGATTGTGCTGTATGGCAGGGGCTTCCTGGAACGGAAGATTGGCTTAACAGATAATCAAATCCCATGGCAGGTAAAACGGTTCACATATGCATTCCGGCTGTGTTTTTGGCTGTATGCCTGGAGTTCAGCTTTAAAGGGTAACTCTGCTTTTATTAAAAATGATCACATATATTATTGCTACACAAGCAACATTTTTATACAATTTTATTAAACAGTACCTTCAATTTACACCCAACTATGACTTTAAAAACTGATAAAATGTCAAATATAGTGTGAAAGGACCCTAAAGCAGTTCACTGATGTGTATTACGGATGTGTGTTTAATTGTTGGCCTCTGCTTATGCTTTAGTGGCGCTGGCTTCAACTTTCCTTTTTATGCAGATAAAGTAAATATAAGATGGCAGGAAAACAAAACAATGGCTGATTAGAAACTGTGTTCACCTCACATATCCAAAAACATGCAATGGAATATTAAAAGGAGTGAATTATTTCCTGCATGTGATTGGATGGTTGAATTGAACACGAGTTCCGATTACGTCACGCTTTAGTGGCTGGACTGAAGTTGATGAAAAGTTCTACACTTGAGATGAACCCCCCGTACAATTTATTGCATGGCGATTCTCGGCCCCTTTAGTAAATCAACCCAAATGTGTCTGTGTTCCTCTTTATAGAAATTCTAGGATGAAGCCGTTTTCTGCCATTTTCTGTCAACATGTGGCATCAGTGAACACCACCGACTATTTTCACATTTTCCTTTCTTTTATTTCCTTCTCTCTGGATTGTAGGTACATGGATATTCCAGTTTATATCTCTATAACAATACATGTCCATTTGTTTCAGTTTTAACAACCTCTCTCCCAAAAGAACCTTGGTCAGAATGGTCAGCATGGAGTGAGTGCTCAGCCAAATGTGGCAGCACAGGCATGCAGATCCGGAGAAGGACATGCTTAGCAGAAGATCATTGGCAAGAACACTGTAATGGCCCCACAGAGGAGGGACGCAGGTGTACTGGACAGCCATGTACAGGTAATCGAGAGTCAGAACACATAAGATTTTATATATCTGCTGAAGAACTTAATATCATCATTATATAGTAAGTTTTTTTTCTCCATTCAAAAGTATTCCACATCCACACCCAGATCTTTGTCCTGGGTGCAGATATGGAATACCTTTTACTTGTTTGAGGACTCTTTGACTGGCCAAAGAAGATTTCATCCTGGCACCAGGCATTTACTAAGGTGCGCACTCCAGAATTAAAAATACTTTGAAGCCTCCTTTCCATTAGCATGACATTTGTCGCACCCCGTCACATAAAATTACATTTATTTGTAAAAAGAAAGTTGGAGGGGGATGTACAGTGCCTTTAAAAAGTATCCATCATGCGAAAATGGAAAGAGTATGGCACAACTGCAAACCTACCAAGACATGGCCGTCCACCTAAATCGACAGGAGAGCATTAACCAGAGAAGCAGCCAAGAGGCCCATGGTAACTCTGGAGGAGCTGCAGAGATCCACAGCTCAGGTGGGAGAATCTGTCCACAGGACAACTATTAGTCGTGCTCTCCACAAATCTGACCTTTATGGAAGAGCCAAGAAGAAAGACATTATTGAAAGAAATCCATAAGAAGTCCTGTTTGCAGTTTGAAAAAAAAGCCATGTGGGAGACACAGCAAACATGTGGAAGAAGGTGCTCTGGTCAGATAAGACCAAAATTGAACTTTTTGGCCTTAAAGAAAAACGCTGTGTGTGGTGGAAAACTAACAATGTACATCACCCTGAACACACCATCCCCACCGTGAAACATGGTGGTGGCAGCATCATGTTGTGGGGATGCTTTTCTTCAGCAGGGACAGGAAAGCTGGTCAGAGTTGATGGGAAGATGAATGGAGCCAAATACAGGGCAGTCTTAGAAGAAAACCTGTTAGAATTGGCTCCAGCTGACGCATTTCTCCACAAGAGGCGTCAACTGGGAAAGGAGCCTTCGTCAAGCGTGTGAGATCTCTATAATTTTAGATCATATCTGTTCAGTAAGGGGCGTGTATTTTATGTGGTGGATGTTTTCCTCTAAAGCACCACTTTCTTGTCCTGTCCAAGACACGTTTTAACACTGGATATTCACTTTAAAAATGAATTCTTCGTTTAGGGTTTGCAACCAAGAAAAAAAAAAATTCTGAACTGCCACTAATTTAATGGACTTTATTTTTGTAGTGTATACTTTTACATTTCTTTTTTTTTGGATCAAACTTTTATATTGAATCGCTGTTATCATTGATTTGAATTCACTGTTGATGTATTGTTGATACAGGAACGCCCCAGTTTATTTTTCTTTATTTTATGTTGAGTTTTGTGTTTGGACTCACTGGGTTGCAGCCTTCTTTATTTGCAGAGTTGTAAATTATCTCAACCAACCACTTAAGGACCAGGCGTATTTTTCAAACTTGTTGTTTACAAGTTAAAATCAGTTTTTTTTTGCTAGAAAATTACTTAGAACCTCCAAACATTATATATTTTTTTTTCAGACACCATAGAGAATAAAATGGTGGTCGTTGCAATACTTTATGTCACACCGTATTTGCGTAGCGGTCTTACAAGTGCAATTTTTTGGGAAAAAACACAATTTTTAAATAAAAATATAAGAGAACAGTAAAGTCAGCCCAATTTCTTTTCTATATCGTGAAAGATAATGTTATGCCGAGTAAATTGATACCCAACATGTCACCCTTCAAAATTGCACCCGCTCGTGGAATGGCGACAAACTTTTATCCTTAGAAATCTCCATAGACAACGTTTAAAAATTTCTACAGGTTACCAGTTTGGAGTTACAGAGGAGGTCTTTTGCTAGAATTATTGCTATCGCTCTAACGATCGTGGCCATACCTCACATGTGTGGTTTGAACACAGTTTTCATATGCGTGTGTGACTTACGTATGCGTTCGCTTCTGTGCGCGAGCTCGGCGGGACGGGGCACTTGAATTGTTTTTTTTTCTTATTAATTTTACTTTTTATTTTTTATTTTTACACTGTCTTTTAAGAAAAAAAAAATTGGGTCACTTTTATTCCTATTACAAGGAATGAAAGCATCCTTGTAAGCATAAACAAAAAGCATGACAGGACCTCTTTAATGGGAGATCTGGGGTCAAAAAGACCTCAGATTTCACATTTACACTTAAAAGCAATAAAAAAAAAAGGACCAGGCGTAATTTTCAAACTTGTTGTTTACAAGTTAAAATCATTTTTTTTTGCTAGAAAATTACTTAGAACCCCCAAACATTATATATATTTTTGTCAGACACCCTAGAGAATAAAATTCTCTATACTCTATGCAATACTTTATGTCACACCGTATTTGCGTAGCGGTCTTACAAGCAGTAGTGTACTTAGGATTTGTGCTGACCTAGGCCTGACTAAATGCGTGCACCCCCTAATTTAAATATGACCCACCCCTTCCTGTCAAGGCCACACCCTTTGCTGTTTAAGATCCGCCCTGAAATTTTCGAGTGGGGACACTTCTGAGGGCCTGGGGGGGGGGGGGGCAATGGATTCCCTTAATTTGCATACATTTACTCTCACTTCCTGTTTGGCTATGGGACAGGAAGTGAAGGGGAACCTCTGCAATGGGACAGGGATGGTAAAAAATAAACTGACAGGGGCTATCAACCCCTTTATTACCTTATTACTTTCCTTTTTTTTTATTACCTTATTCTTTCCAAATTGAAAAAAAAAAGTGTTGCCTATAGTTCTACTTTAAGCACAAATTTCTGATAATTTATGGAGAGGACTAAGACGATATAACCATGCCAAGGGTGCAGCAGAAAACATATAGCACAGTGAGGAAGGTTTGTGTTCCAGGATGATAGGACAGTCAAAATTAGAAGCGGCGCCCCCCCCCCCCAGTAGCGGAATGCCGGCGGCACTAGAATAATTTGCCTTTCAGCCCAGTCCGCCCCATAAGATTGGCGCTACACTTATGCCCCGTACACACGGTCGGACTTTGTTCGGACATTCCGACAACAAAATCCTCGGATTTTTTCCGACGGATGTTGGCTCAAACTTGTTTTGCCTACACTCGGTCGCACAAAGTTGTCGGAATTTCCGATCGACAACCACGCGGTCACGTACACCACGTACGACGAGACTAGAAAAGGCCGGTTCAGAACCAAGCGCGGCACCCTTTGGGCTCCTTTTGCTAATCTCGTGTTAGTAAAAGTTTGGTGAGAGACGATTCGCGCTTTTTCAGACTCGTGGCTTTCAGATCGTTTTCTGCCGTTCAGTTTGTGCTTGTGGGTTTGTATTTGCTCTTCAGTGCGTGCAGTCAGTTCGTATCGGAGTTTTCTGTGCGATCTTGTCCGCTCGTTGCTGTTTTTCAGGTCGCTCTTCACAGGCCTTGCTGTTCTTCAGTGCGTTCTGTTACTTCGTTCTGAGCAGCCGACCGTTTTCTAGCCATGTTTCGTATGCGTACTCCTCGTAGAGTTCGTGCTGTGCGGGGGCTTGGTGTTGGGGTCCTGACCTTGACACAAGTCCAGTCCATGAACAGGGTGGGGAGGAGTTCATGGACCAAGAATTGGTTGCTTCAGCGTGACCAGTTCTCTCATATGCCTTTGCTCCGTGAGATCCATGAGAATAATCCTGATGATTTCAGGAACTTTCTCCGGATGACGGACCCCGTGTTTCACCGTTTGTTGGCTTCGCTGACCCCCTATATCAGCAGGCAGGATACCTGCATGAGGCAAGCCATCACTCCGGAGCAGAGGTTGGTCGCTACCCTGTGGTATTTGGCCACAGGGAGAAGCCTGCAGGACCTCAAGTTCTCGACAGGCATCTCCCCCCAGGCTCTTCTTTGTGGACATTTACTGCTTGTGTTTGTTTTAGCTGACCCTGACAGAAATGTGTGGAGTGCAGAAAATGTCGTGATTGTGTAACCTTATACAAAGCACTGTTGGCTGTTATTTACTAAATGCAAAGACACTTTTCACTACAAGTGCACTTGCAACTGCACTGAAACTGCACTTGTAGTGCAAAGAGGATTTGCCCTTAGGAAATAACCCCCATTTTCTCATCAAACAACAATTACATCACCCCAAAAGTGTTGTAGTGTTGAGACAATAATCCACACATTCTTGATGAACAATCTTTTTAATACCTGCACAATCACATGTGCATTTACCAAAGGTTTTTCTGACAAACCAACATGTTTGTTGTATAACAATTTTTGTGGTGCCATTATCCAAAATCAAAATGTGCATTTTATAGAAAACAGGCATGTGTAAAACCAACAAGAAAGACACAACTCTTAATCTTACAAAGTTCACATTTGGTAGAACTGGAAGGCAATATCAGACATGAGTATTTAGGAACTGTGTTTGATATAGCGTTCAGATGGGGGGAAATCACCCCTGGCAAAGCCAAATTTGGAAGATGCTCACAAATTTCACAATGTCAACATGTGCTATCTGCCATCACGGGGGATGAAGGGACGTGTTTTGGGGGAGAAAGCCCTTCCTCACCGCTACTTTATTATTGAGGAAGGGGTTGCACCCCCAAAACGCGTCCATTGATCTCCCGTGATGGCAGATAGCACATGTTGACACACTGTGTGCATCCTCCAAATTTGGCTTTGGGAAAAATCACAAAAACATTTCGCACATTGTAGCACACAAAAGAAGAAAGTGATTTGGAGGGGTTTTAAACTCGCCCCAAAACATCAATGATGTTTTTATATTTTGGAATAACATCATTGATGTTTTGCTTGATGTTTTCCAATTGTAAATTACACCCCATGATCTCCCCGATCAGGATCTGGGCACTTTCTGATGTGAAAGGATCTTCATCCACAACCTCACGATCACCTAAAAAGAGAGGAACCCAAAATAAATTAGGTCTAAAAAAAATGCCGCCATCCATCTCTTATCTGAGCCTGTGGTCGCAGACACTCACCTGTTGTGGTGACTACTTCCACCACGTCTTCTTCCTCCTGCTCAGCTTGTGTTGGGGGGATTTCCCCTTCTTCCAGAGGGGGGGGGCTCTGGTCTCCTCGGATGAGGGGTGTCCTCCGAGTCTTTTCTCCCCTATGTAAAACAAAAATGGTATAATTAGCACACAGATATTTGATGGCAGAACTAGAAATAGGAAACATTGCTTGGAAGTGGGGTACAATTGTCTATTTTAGCCGAGTTCCAACATGTAGCTTTTTTAGTTTCCTTTGTCAAGCTGCAATACTTTACCTGTTTGGTACAAGCTTCACAGATGTAGCCCCCCTATAGTATACACTGGAGCACCTGTGTGGCCCCCCTAATAAAAATGGTGTTCTTGTGTCCCACACTAGTGCTCCAGTGTCCAGATGTGAAAACAGCTGCTGAGTGTCCTCTCCTTACACACAATCTAGTTTGCATTTCATTCTAGTAACAAAGCCATCTACACAACCCAATTCTTTGAAGACAAGTATAGGGCCTCAAAATGGTGGCCAAATGCATATGGCCTAAACAATGGTATTTTATAGTCCGAAAAAAAAATGTGTGATCCGAACGAATAATGTGCCCATGAACATGAAAGTTGCCATTTTAAACTGTACAACAGTTCCTAAAAGCACATGGAGCAGCACGAACGTAATAAACACAAAAAGAATAGGAACACAGCACAACTACTTACTTTTTTGCAACACTCTCCGGATCTTTCTGTACTGCTCATGTTCTCGTAATTTCAGGTCCGACCACCGCTTCCTGAGCTGATCTTTCGATCGTCGTACCCCGAATTTCCGGTGCAGACTCCTGACCACTTTCGCCATGATCTTGGCCTTTCGGACATTGGGGTTGGGGTAAGGCCCATACTTTCCATCATAGTCGGCCTTCTTCAGGATGTCCACCATCTCCAACATCTCCCCAAAGGACATATTTGAGTCCTTTAATCTCCTTCTGGATTGGGACGTTTCAGGCTCCGGCCTTTCCTCCTCCTCCTCGTTGCTGTACTTAGCACGATCCTGCTGTCTATCCGCCATGTGCTCTTCCTCCACTGCGCCGAACGAAAAGGGGCGGGGAATAGAATAGAAAGAACGTCAGGGGCGGGCGGACTTATACGCATGCGCAGTGTGTATAAATCGTAACGCGCGCATCTTACGTACGATCTGTGAGCGGAGGAAGGAGCATCGGAGACGCCGATCGTGCTAACGAAGGTAGGATCTAAACTTGGCCCTATACTGCTTCGAAATTGAAGCCTATATTGTAACAAGATTAGGGGAGTTTGGCCTGACATTAGGGTTTGTCTTGTGTTGTGTCTTGCATAGAAAATGGATGGGTTCAACGACCACAATTTCCTGCCCCTGTTCATAGACAAGTACAGAGAGCTGCCCTGTCTGTGGCAAGTGAGACACCCCCACTATAATCACAAACAGAAGAGGCAGGCAGCGCTGGAGAAGGTGAAGCCGGTGGTCCCCACAGCAACCATCCCTTATTTAAAAGCTAAAATTGGTGGCCTGAGGAGCACTTATCTTAGGGAGCGCAAGAAGGTCACAGATTCCCAGAGATCCGGAGCTGCAGCAGATGACGTTTATGTCCTCAGGCTGTGGTACTATGAGAGACTGCGATTTCTGTCAGACCACACTGAAGTCAGGGAATCCCTCTCTACTCTTCCTTCCACGCTTCCTTCCATACCAGCTGAGGCTTCCGATGTCCAACCTGGGCCTTCCAGCCAGGAAGAAGTGGAGGAGCCCAGCTTGAGTCAGGTATAGCATTCTTCTACAGATTTCTGGTCAATAAATAAATGATGTTTACTAGATGTTATTATTGATCACTAATTGCTGATTGAAAAAAGTGTTTTACATATCAATAGACAGTAGTGGGCACCCAAAATTGGGACAAGAATGCAAAATGCTGGGCTCAGAAGGATAGTCTGTTATATTTGTTAACATTCAATTTGCAGCATTCAGGAGGTGAAAATTGTGTGTGATTGATGAAAAAAATACTAAAACTATGTCCCTTTTTCATACACAGGAAGACCTCAGCCAGGAGGAGGCTGTGGAATGTGGCAGTCAGGAGGAGGCGGGGATTATTAGTGTCAGCCAGGAGGAGGCGGGGATTAGTGGCAGCCAGGAGGAGGCGGGGCTAAGTGTCAGCCAAGAGAAGCCAGGGACCAGTCGCAGCCTGACTGAGTCTCAGGTCCCTCCCCTCCGCCTGCCATATAAAAGGGCCAGGAAGGCCACTCCCAGTCCTGTGCAGGATTCAGCGTACAGGCTGATCCAGGAGGCTTCGGCGTCCCTCAGAGCCTTCCCCAGTCCTGAAGAGGCCTTTGCCTGCATGGCTGCCACAAAATTGCAGGGCATGCAGGAGGGCCAACGCAAGATCTCTGAGGACCTGATTTATAAAGTCCTACGTAAGGGGGAGAGTGGGGAACTGACACACAAGACGGATGTCATGGAGAGGGACGATCCTCCTCCTCCTCCTCCTCCTCCTGCTGCCACAACTCCACCACCACAGCCAAAGGCTGGAAGAAAGCGTGGAAAGAAGACCAAAGAGTGATTGCCCTGGGTTCAGTCTGGTCTGACAGAAGCTGCAGTCTCTCGTATGACCACAGCCTGGGGACACAGATGTGATCTGCTGCTGTTCATGATCTCTGGGACTTCTGGACCAGACTGCACTCCCTTAGATAAGGACTCCTCAGGCCACCAATTTTGCTTTTAAATAATTGATGTCTGCCCTGGGGGTCCAAGGCTTCACCCACTTCTGCAGTTTCTCCAGCGTTGCCTCCCTCTTTGTTTATAGTTGTGACCCCTTAATAAAATATTTTTCGGTAAATTCTACTCTCCTGTGTGTGTTTTCATCAAAAAAGAACAGTTTGTTGGTGACGATTCAGGTACATTTCTAAAGTACAATGTGAAATTAACAAGGGACAACACCAAACAATCTCCTACAGATTAAATAGAACAACATATTAGTGGTGTTGTGGGAACTTGTCACCAAAAACACACACAAACATTTTCGGGAATACAAATCCAAATCACCCAAAAAAAAAAAAAAAAGAGAAACACAAAAAAAGATTCTACATTAAAGTAAAAAAACAAAAAAAAAAAATATGTTGTCAGATGTGAGAAATCAAAATATATTGAGGGAATCCCGATAAATAGTAACGAAAAAACTTTGTGAGAAGTGTGTGTGAATATGAGCATCAAAACGACTTAATTCTTGTCACATTATAAAGAAGAAGAGAGTGCGCTGTATTAAACCATTTTGAACATTGCAGCGTGACGAAAGTGCTTTATCCATTACGAACGCTAAGTTTACCAGAACGAGCTGTCCCGTGTCTGAATTTCTTCTGAGCATGCGTGGCACTTTGTGCGTCGGAACAGGCCACACACGGTTGGAATTGACGCGATCGGATTTTGTTGTCGGAAAATTTTATCTTCTGCTGTCCAACTTTGTGTGTCGGAAAATCCGATGGAAAATGTCCGATGGCGCCCACACAGTCGGAATTTCCGACAACACGCTCCGATCGGACATTGTCCATCGGAAAATCCGACCGTGTGTATGGGGCATTAGAGTGTAGCGCAAGCTGGCGGGACTCATTCTGTGCTGCCCCCCTGCAAAGTGCTGCCCTAGGCTTGGGCCTTGTCGGCCTAGGCCAGGATACAGCGTTGCTTACAAGTGCAATTTTTTGGGGAAAAATACACTTTTTTGAATAAAAAAAAAAACGACAACATTAAAGTTAGCCTAATGTGTTTCTATATTGTGAAAGATAAGGTTACACCGAGTAAATTGATACCCAACATGTCATACTTCAAAATTGCGCCTCTTTAATGTGAGATCTGGGGTCAAAAAGACCTCAGATTTCACATTTACACTTCAAAGCAAAAAATAAATAAATACATAAAATATATATTTTTTCAGTAAAGAAAAATTTCCACTTTAAGACCATTGGGTGGAAGTGACGTTTGACGTCGCTTCTGCCATCCAATGGTATGGCGCCGAATGGAGGCCATCTTTCCCTCACTCACTCCATGCCTAAGAGGGGAAAGGACCCGTTGTCTCCGCCCGCCGCTACCGACGGCTCTGGTAAGCGTTGGAGACCACCGGGGAGTGGGGGGCCCCTCTCCCGCCCCCCCCCACCCCCCGATAAAAGTGATCTTGCGGCGAATCCGCTGCAGAGACCACTTTTATCTGAAAGCGGCCTGCCCACAGTTTGAAAAGATATCTGCTGCCATAACCCCGGTATTTAACATCAAATTTAACGTTAACGTCAAGCTGTCCGTAAGCAGTTAATCACTTTTATTGAGAAGGGGTGGCGCAGGATATTTTTATTATATTTATGATTTATGATTATGATATTTATGAACTGTACTAAAGTGTAATTTCTTATTTCTCTTGTACTGAACAGAATGCAATATGAGCTGTCCTGTAGGTAAAGCGAGTGCTGACTGCAGTGTCTGTGAATGCAAAAACCAAGTATTGTATGGCACAGTAACGCTTCCAGATGGAGCTCCTGCCGCGGGTGCAAACGTCTATATCATCTCTAAAAAGCCCAAACTGAAAGCTATATCAGACTCCCAGGGGAAGTTCCGAGTGGTGGGATTGTGTCCTGACAGCACACTACAGCTGAAAATGGGAAAATATTCTGTGGTCAACGTGAAGATACCCAAGAGTAACAGCACCTCCTCCTCTATCGTCGTCACATTGAAGAGGAAAGGTAAGATTGATCCTCTTGTCGATATCCTGGGTATGAACCTCAGTGGTTGCCAAATGGGAACTAATGGAGCCCTGAAAGTTTTGCAGTAGTGGTTCTCAACCTCAGTCCTCAAAGTACCCCAATGGGCCATGTTTTCAGGTTTTTCCTTTACTTTGCACAGCTGCATGACATGGTATTGATAAGAGCTATTTTATCTAAAGGAAGTTCCCAAAACATGGCCCGTACTTGAGGACGGAGGTTGAGAACCATTGACCTGGAGTATGCTTTGTAGAATGAATTACTTTGTTGATGATTTCAAGGGATATCACCTCCTGAGGACCAGAGTCGTACAAATCTTTGTAAATAGTAGTATCTCCATTCCAGAGCCTGATTTTTCAATACAGTGCAACTTTGAAAACAATGTTCTGTTTTTATCTGCACACTATATTTTTTGGGTCAAGTAGCAACTCTGTCTCTCTACTTCTGCTTCGTGATCTGCCATTGTCAGTAACAACTGACCAGAGTGCTGCTTCTGTGTCATCTTCTGCAACAAGTATAATTGTTATGATGTGTGAACACATCACAGCTTCGATCTATGAGCAGTCAAGAAGGAGTTATATGGGTATAGCAATAAGAAATTATTCCCAGAACTTGCTAAAACTGCCTGTCTCTAATTAGAAAAGTGGTCCTCAAACTTTTTAAACAAAAGGGCCAGTTCCCTGTCCTTCAGACCTTAGCGGGGGGGGGGGGGGGTCAGACTGTCGCTAGTGGTCTTAGCACTTGTAGTAAGTGGGAGGAGTAATAATGCCCCATTATTGGCTTCACTGGAAGGAATAGGAACTACAGGTATCAGCTTACATGTTTCACACCAAGGTTGGGTGCTTACTCATAGCTCAAAAAACTGGTGTCTACAGACAGACATTTCTTATCAAAGAAATGTTATAATTTAAAGAAATTTTATCATTTAAATTACACATTTTATTGCTAAAACCTCACTACTTTCTCTAAGATATAATCTTTTTATACTGTGATTTTTACAACGTCTAAAATGTTTTTTGGATTATAAAGTGGGTCTTACAATAATTACCGTAATTGCCAATTAGGGTGTCAATTGATAACCTTCACCTTGTGTAATTATCTATGTACCAGTGTGTATATATATATATATATATATATATATATATATATATATATATATATATATATATATATATACCTGTCTGTAGACACCAGTTTTTTGAGCTATGAGTAAGCACCCGACCTTGGTGTGAAACATGTAAGCTGATACCTGTAGTTCACCTTTGTATCCAGCACTTGAATGAAGAAATTGCACAGGAGTGCAGCCGTCCAGCCTTCTTTTCTTCTAAGTATCTGTTTGCATACAGGGCTTGCACCCTCCATGTGGGATAGAGGCTTTTTGGAGCAGCAGGGTAAAAGAAACGGCCTTAGAGCGATGTTACATGTACAACTGGAGACCACACACTTCATTACATTTACCTTTTGGGTCTGGTGTTCCGCCAACACTTTCTCATTCACGTTCATGAGTGTAAATTTCATCTTGAGCTACTGAGCTATGTAAACTATAGTCTTCTCTCAGAAAAGGATGATGTATAGCTCAACCTGCTGATTGCACATGAAAACACAAAATATAAATTTTTAACTGACTAAAAGGAAAAATTATTTTAATTTTATTTTGTTTACTCTGGACCACAATGCAAAACCACTATACATTCTATACATTCTTTATGTTTTTTCCCTCTCTCAGAAAAGCCTTATATAGTGGAGAACCCAGAGACCAAAGTCAGAAGAGTGGGTCAAAGTGTGACCTTCTGCTGTAATGCTGTAGGTGAACCAGCCATAGAACAGTACCTGTGGTGAGTAATGTTAAGGAAACCTTTAGATATATTTAACAGTAAATGTTTTCCGCTTTTCATAATTTCCTGTAAGTAGTGGTTCTTGTGACTTAAACTTTGAACATATACACCTATACAAATGCAATAGATGTGGGATTTTACTGGTTGGACTTTGGAAGACAATTATAACTACACTATATTACCAAAAGTATTGGGACGCCTGCCTTTACACGCACATGAACTTTAATGGCATCCCGGTCTTAGTCCGTAGGGTTCAATATTGAGTTGGCCAAACCTTTGCAGCTATAACAGCTTCAACTCTTCTGGCAAGGCTGTCCACGAGGTTTAGGAGTGTGTCTATGGGAATATTTAACCATTCTCCTAGAAGCGCATTTGTGAGGACAGGCACTGATGTTGGACAAGAAGACCTGGCGTGCAGACTCCATTCTAATTCATCCCATAGGTGTTCTACCGGGTTGAGATCAAGACTCTGTGCAGGCCAGTCATGTTCCTCCACCAAAAACTCATTCATCCATGTCTTTATGGACCTTGCATTGCGTACTTAAGAGCAGTTATGTTGGACCCTTCAGGTCTGTTATTGATTTTAAGGGGAATCCTGCGCCAATTTTTTTTTAAAAATGGCGTAGGGGTCCCCCCCAAATCCATACAAGTCTCTTATCCAAGCAAGCAACCTGGCAGGCCACAGGAAAATAGGGGGGGATGAGGGAGCGCCCCCCTTCTGTACCATACCAGGCCACATGCCCTCAACATGAGGGGATGCTGTGGAGTCACCCCCAAAGCACCTTTTCCCCATGTTGATGGGGACAAGGGCCTCATCCCCACAACCCTTGCCCTGTGGTTGTGGGGGGTCTGCGGGTAGGGGGTTATTGGAATCTGGAAGCCCCCTTTAACAAGGGGACCCCCAGATCCCAGCCTCCCCCCATGTGAATTGGTAAGGGGTACATTGTACCCCTACCATTTCAGAAAAAAAGTGTCAAAAATAGTAAAAAAGACAGGAAACACTTTGGGACAAGTCCTTTATTAAAAAATAAAAAAATAAAAATGTCCCACGATGTAGATCCATCTAATGCCACCCAACGACCGAAAAAATAAAAATAAAAACCGCAACAGCTCCGCCTCCATGGGAGGCTTCCGCAGAGTGACGCTTCTTCTCGGTGACAGCTGTTATATAGCTGAGGGCGGGGCCACCCGGTGACATAAATGGTTGACCTCGCCCCCTTTGACGCCATGGAGTCGGTTCACATATCTCAGCTGCGGCTCCGGGGTGAATTTGCACAGGAGTCCTGTGCAACTTTTGGTCCATTTCAGGTCTGAATTCAGCCAAAAATTCAGACTGAAAGTGGACCTTAAAATGGTGAACCAGGAGGCACCGGGCGCCTGCTGTGTGTTGTGTGAACCCAGCCTAAAAGGTGAACTATGCCTTTAATGTTATTCTGTTAGCAGGTTCCTAATCAGCACACCCATGGACGTGTAGAAGAGCTGCAGCAGGGAATGTATGTTACTAGAGCTGCACGATTCTGGAAAAAATGACAATCACGATTGTTTTGCGTAGAATAAAGATCACGATTCTTGTGGCGTAACATCATCTTTCACATTATACAAAAAAATTGAGCTGACTTTACTGTTTAGTTTTTATTTTAGCAGATACAGTGTGACATAAAATATTGCAATAACCACCAATTTATTCTCTAGGGTCTCTGCTAAAAAAAAAATAATTTTCTAGCAAAAAATAATGATTTTTACTTGAAACCAGCAAGTGTCAGAAAAAGGTTTAGTCTTTAAGTGGTTAAACTTCCCTCATTTACAGATCAAAGTTCATACCTTTGATTTAAAGTGGATGTAAACCAGAAAAAAAAATTAAGTAAGGCTTGCACCTTGTACAGTATAGGATTTCATGTCATCTGTGCCCATTCTTGCCACAAAGAGTTAATGCAGCTCTGAGCAGTCCTTTTATCTTTTTTCAGTAAGATAAAAACCAATACACAGAGAAATAGGTGTCAGTTCTTCCCCCTTGCTGTGAGTTGCAGGCAATTTACATATCTCATGCACAAGCCTGAGAGAGACATTCTGTGTACTTCAGATCCCCTCCTCTTTTCTTCTCCAGCTCTCCCAGGATTGGCTGCTATACACCTCAGCATGATTGGGCATGCTGAAGTCATGTGGTGACTTTTCTGGGTTTTGACTGGATATTAGTGATCATAGCAGATCAGTGTAAGAAATACACAGGAGAAAATGCATGTTGACAAGGGGAGGTGTCCCCTAATGACATTACGATTCCACCCACGAGCTCTGGACAACAGACCCACCCACAGAATCTGCAGTTCTTCAGGTCTCATAACAGACAGAAGGGAGACAGTTGACAGGTAAGGATACATGCAGGATGCATGTATATCCTTATAGATAACCACCATGGCAGTAGAAAACATGAGAGTGGGTTTACATCCACTTTAAAGAACAAAGCGTTACAATGTTTATAGTTAGCTCAGTGGAATGTTGTGACACTTGGCAGACCGCCTGTTTTTTTTTTTTTTTTTTTTTGATAGCTGTTGTTTTGATAGAATTAGTTAAATGCCATGTTAAGATCATGAGGGGGAAAGAATCGCAATCTCGATTCTTAACGATTAATCGTGCAGCTCTATATGTTACTGAAGACAATTTATATTAATATCACAACTCTTACCTTTCTTATTTTACAGGTACCATAATGGCACTTTGCTGGATCAAAGCACTTATAAATCCAATAACCAACTTGTTCTGAGGAAGCTGAAAACGAGCCAGGCTGGAGAGTACTACTGCAAGGCCAAGAATGATGCTGGATTTGTGAAATCCAGTCCTGCCAAGCTCAAGCTCATTGGTGAGATGAAACAAAGGGTGGAGCTTACATCATGTAATAAAGAAGATGTCTCACTAACATGTTTAAACTTATTTAATCCCTCAGGGAACCAAGAGCATGTGGCACTTGGTCCCATTCAGATCCATCCTGCCATTGCTAAGCAGCATTATTGGAATTTATCATCCACTTTCTGACCACGCTGCTAGCAAGGAGAATGAATCATGAGTGACAGCGCTGGTCTCTAGCACTAGAGGGCTACTTTGGAGACCAGTATTGCCATTCACAAAAAAGCATTCAGCCCTGTGGGCTGTGTGTCTATCAGCTGGTGCTTGCAAACATACACAGCCCAGGCAGATAGATCACACAGTACCGCAACACTGAGTGATCTTTTACTATTGTAAATAAACAAGCAGCACTGCAGGGCTGTGCCATACATGGCACCAACCCCGTCAGCACTGACTGTTTATTCATAATAGTAAAAGATCATTCAGAACTGCGGGGCTGTGTGATCTATCTGTAGTTACATAGTTACATACATAGTAGGTGAGGTTGAAAAAAGACACAAGTCCATCAAGTCCAACCTATGTAAATTGGTATATTGTATATTGTAGTTGCTTGCAAACATGCACAGCCCAACATAGGTGTGCGCAGGGGGTGTGCCTGGACACACCCTAATCACTACGTGTGGTGCAGATTCCCCCTACTGCCTGGGCTACCCCTCCCCCCTATGTTGCCCCCACCCGCCCCTTAGCGCTGCTGGCTTCCCTCCTCTCCTCTCAGCTGCTGCAGGGCATGTTTCAAAATGGAGATTGGGGGAAGGGGCTGGTAAATATGTAATTTACCGTCCCCTTCCCCTTCTAAATGCATACAGTGAACACACTCACTGACTGTGTCAATTCATAACTGTGTTTACTATGCTTCAGTTTGTGATTGAACAGGAAGCTGGTCAGCACAGACCACTTCCCATTCATTATCCAATGCAGCTGAGGCTGCAGAGAAAGGCGTGTGTGTTTGAGGTCTGGGGTGCACACCCTAACGCAATAGTCTGCGCACACCTATGCAGCCCAAGCAGATAGATCACACAGTACTGCAGCACTGAGTGATCTTTTACTATTCTGAAAAAACAGGCAGTGCTATGCAGCTCTTCATAATAGTGAAACATCATTCAGCACTGCAGGGCTGTGTGAGCTACAGTATCTGCCAGGGCTGAGTACAGTGAGAGAAAAAAAGTATTTGATCCCCTTGCTGATTTTGTACATTTGCCCACTGACAAATAAATGATCAGTCTATAATTCTAATGGTCGGTTTATTTTAACAGTGAGAGACAGAATAACAACAAAAATATCCAGAAAAACGCATTTCAAAAATTTTATAAATTGATTTGCATTTTAATGAGTGAAATAAGTCTTTGACCCCTTCGCAAAACATGACTTAGTACTTGGTGGCAAAACCCATTGTTGGCAATCACAGAGGTCAGACGTTTCTTGTAGTTGGCCTACAGGTTTGCACACATCTCAGGGGGGATTTTGTCCCACTCCTCTTTGCAGATCCTCTCCAAGTCATTAAGGTTTCGAGGCTGACACTTGGTAATTCCAACTTTCAGCTCCCTCCACATATTTTCTATGGGATTAAGGTCTGGAGACTGGCTAGGCCACTTTAGGACCTGAATGTGATTCTCGTTGAGCCACTCCTTTGTTGCCTTGGCCATGTGTTTTGGGTCATTATCATGCTGGAATACCCATCCACGACCCATTTTAAATGCCCTGGCTTAGGGAAGGAGGTTCTCACCCAAGATTTGACGGTACATGGCCCCGTCCATCGTCCCTTTAATACGGTGAAGTTGTCCTGTCCCCTTAGCAGAAAAACACCCCCAAAGCATAATATTTCCACCTCCACGTTTGACGGTGGGGATGGTGTTCTTAGAATCATATGCAGCATTCCTCCTCCTCCAAACACAGTGAGTTAAGTTGATGCCAAACATCTCGATTTTGGTCTTATCTGACCACAGCACTTTCATCCAGTTCTCCACTGAATAATTCAGATGTTCATTAGCAGACTTCAGATGGGTCTGTGCTATCTTAAACAAGTGGACCTAGCAGGCGCTGCAGGATTTCCGTCCTTCATGGTGTAGTGTGTTACCAATTGTTTTCTTGGTGACTATGGTCCCAGCTGCCTTTAGATCATTGACAAGATACTCCCATGTAGTTCTGGGCTGATTCCTCATCGTTCTCATGATCATTGAAACTCTATGATGTGAGATCTTGCATGGATCCCCAGACCGAGGGAGATTGACAGTAATTTTGTGTTTCTTCCATTCGCGAATAAACACACCAACTGTTGTCACCCTCTCACCAAGCTGCTTGGCGATGGTCTTGTAGCCCATTCCAGCCTTGTGTAGGTCTACAATCTTGTCCCTGACATCCTTGGACAGCTCTTTGGTCTTGGCCATGGTGGAAAGATTGGAATCTGATTTGATTGCTTCTGTGGACAGGTGTCTTTTATACAGGTAACAAGATGGGATTAGGAGCACTCCCTTTAAGAAAGTATTCCTAATCTCAGCTCATTACCTGTATAGAAGACACCTGGGAGCCAGAAATCTTGCTGATTAATAGGGGATCAAATACTTATTTCACTCATTAAAATGCAAATCAATTTACAACTTTTTTGAAATGCGTTTTTTTGGATATTTTTGTTGTTATTCTGTCTCTCACTGCTAAAATAAACCTACCATTAAAATTATAGACTGATCATTTCTTTGTCAGCGGGCAAACTTACAAAATAAGAAGGGGATCAAAAACTTTTTTCCCTCACTGTAGGTTTACAAGCAACCGCACATACACATAAACATGCACAGCCCCAGAAGAAACATCACACATCCCCACAGCATTGAATGATCTTTCATTATTATGAATGAGCTATCAGATCTGCCTGTTCTTTCACAATAGTAAAAAAAAGCATTCAGCACTGCAGGGCTGTTTGATCTGTGTCTGCCTATAAACATACACAGCCCCGAAAGATAGATCACACAGCCCCACAGTGCTGAATGATCTTTCACTATTATAAATGAGCAAGCAGCACTGTTGGAGCTGTGTCATAGATAGCGTTGCCACCTGTCCGGGATTTAACCAGACAGTCTGGGTTTTGAATCATGCATCCGGGTTTGAGGCAGACTGAAATCCAGACACATTATTCAGACCGGGCTGTGGATCCCCAAGTAACCAAGATAGTCACGCACAAATCTGTTGCTGTCTGGGAGCTGCGGGCGGCTGTCTGGGGGCAGGTTCGGCATCACTCGGGGGCAGGGAGATGATGTCACCAAGAGCAATTTGGCCACACACCCACTTTTCACTGCAGTACCATATGCGCACCACATTACTACTCTCCTTGGGGCACCCAAAGGTGTTCCAGGCCACTAAAGTGTTCGGGTTTGGCTTGAAGAAAAGGTGGCAACCCTAGTAATAGATCTGCTGGTGCCCTACATGTTTACTGCAGCGTTGGTTGTGCATTCATAATAGCATAAGAACAGTCAGTTTGGAGAGTGGGTGGGAGCTCCGTGCTCCTCCCCCCTACAAGCATGCCCATAAATTGGGCTTTAGACTGGGGTGGAGCTACAGCTAGAATTGATGGAAATAAAGAAATGCTTTTAATCTGCAATGAGCCGTCAATCAGAGCAGGACCAAGTGCTATATGCACTTTCTCCTTTGGGGGATGAAAAAAAAAACTTTGGTGAGAGCTCTCTTAAAAGAGAATGTGTAATGGTTTGGGTTATTTTTATGTAATGCCTTTGAAACTATTTATATTTGTTATTTAGTATTTATAGTATCCAAATAGAGAGTCAGAATGCACTGTGACACATGATTTATGATTTACAGAGCATTGTGGGTTTGCAAAAGCAAAAGCATGGCAGAAGCGCTGTCAGTTTGATTTAAGCTTCACAAAGGGCAATCTGGAAGGTGAGGAAGAAAGGAAAGAAGAGGGATGAGTTTCTGTTCTGAAAATATCAGGCTTAGGATAGACAGGTAAACATGTGAAAAAGAGCCTAGAGCTCCATCTGCTGGCTCTCAAAATGTAGGATATCCTTTCACTTTCAATGATAAAAGTCACCAGGACAATAGAGAGGGTACATCTTCCTAACAGGGGGACAGACAGCAATAAAAACCTGACAGGGTTTTTTATATATACTATTACTATATACTATATACTATTACACCTGACTAGATCAGGGGTCTCCAAACTTGCTAAACAAAAAGCCTTAACAGTCTTTCAAGCTTTAGGGTGGCCAGACTGTGACCAGTAAGAATAGAAAACCTCTTGGCATCAGTGGAAGAAGACAGTGCCTCCTCATTGGTTTTAGTGGGATGAATAGTGCCTCATTGTTGGTATGAGTGGGAGAAATGGTTATCTATTGTTGGTAGTTAGGAGAGGAATAGTGCCCTATCATTGGCATCTGTGGGAGGAATGGTGCCCCATCATTGCTGTCAGTGGGAGGAATAATGCCCAATCGTTGGTGTCTGTGGGAAGATAAGTGCCCCATCATTGGTGTCAGTGGGAGGAATGGTGTCTCATCATTGGTGTCAGTGGATGGAATGGAATAGTGCCTCAAGGGCTGGTCAAAGGCAAGCAAAGGGCCACATCCAGTTGCAGTTTGGAGACCATTGAACTAGGTGATGGTGTATTATTACAACATATTTCAAAGTGTTTATAATTATTTTCAATGTTATATTTTCTTCAGCTAATGAAGAACATGCCTGCAATTCCAAACCAGAGAAACATCTCATTAGGCTTCCTCACGACTGTTTTCAAAACGCCACCAATTCTTTTTACTACAATGTGGGAAAGTGCCCCTCCATTTCCTGTCCTGGAGATCTGGAGAATGGACTGCGGTGTAAAGATGCAGTACCCTACTGCTGTGGAATCACTAAGACACAAGAAAAAGAGATCTCATGTCAAGGCTATGTTCTTCCAGTTAAAGTGGCTGTTGAGTGTGGTTGTCTCAAGTGCACAGAGACCAAAATTATTGTCCGTGGAAGAGCAATTGCTTCTGATACAGGGGAGCCCATGAGATTTGGGCACATATACATGGGAAATGCCAGAGTCAGCATGACAGGGTACAAAGGCACATTCTCCATCCAAGTTCCTGCAGACACAGAAAGGTTGGTTCTGACTTTTGTTGACCGACTACAAAAATTTGTTAACAGCACAAAAGTTCTTCCATTCAATAAAAAGGGGGGCACTGTCTTTCATGAGATTCATCTTCTTAGGCGAAAAGAACCAGTGATACTGGACTCAATGAATACAAATCAGATAGCACTCGGAGATGTAGAAAACAGTGACCCGATAGCCGAACTGGAAATTCCACCAAACTCTTTCTATCGACAGAATGGGGAGCCCTACAATGGAAAGGTTAAAGCCAGCGTTACATTTTTGGATCCACGAAATGTATCAACTGCTCCTGCTGCACAGAGTGACTTAAACTTTGTCAATGAGGAAGGAGATACCATGCCACTAAGATCTTATGGAATGTTCTCTGTTGACTTTACTGATGAGAAAGGTATAGAATCTTTGAATGCAGGAGCGGTTAAAGTCTTCCTTGACTCCACACAAGTCAAAATGTCGGAACACCTTGAGAAAATGAAGTTATGGTCCCTAAACCCAGAAACTGGGCTCTGGGAGGAAGAAGGAGACTTCGTGCAAGGTGCAGTTCGACGTGGTAAAAGAGAGGAAAGAACTTTCCTTGTTGGCAACATGGAAATAAGAGAAAGAAGACTTTTTAACCTTGATGTTCCTGAAAGCCGAAGATGTTATGTTAAAGTCCGTGCATACCGAAGTGAAAGGTTTCTACCAAGTGAACAAATAGAAGGTGTAGTGATGAACTTAATAAATATGGAACCTACACCAGGATTCTCTTCCAATCCTCGTGCTTGGGGTCGTTTTGACAGTGCCATAACTGGCTCAAATGGAGCCTGTTTACCTGCATTTTGTGATGACCAAAGCCCAGATGCGTACTCTGCATTTGTAACAGCCACACTGGGAGGAGAAGAACTGGAGCCAGTAGAGTCTTCTCCCAAATTCAACCCAAATATTATTGGTGTTCCACAGCCTTATCTGAATAAACTGAATTACAGAAGAACTGATCATGACGACCCCAAGGTCAAGAAGACAGCTTTTAGCATCAATGTAGCTAAGCCAAGTCCCAATGCTGCTGAAGAGAGTAACGGTCCTGTTTATGCTTACGACAAACTTCAAGAGTGTGAAGAGGCACCTTTCAATGCTGCACATTTTCGATTCTACAGAGTTGAAGGTGACCGGTATGACTTCAATTCTGTATCTTTTAATGAAGATGACCCAATGAGCTGGACTGCAGACTATTTAGCTTGGTGGCCAAAGCCAATGGAGTATAGAGCTTGCTACATGAAAGTTAAGATTATTGGTCCTCAGGAGATTATTGTGAGATCTAGAAACATGGGTGGCACGCACCCCGAGACAGTTGGTCAGCTGTATGGCATTAGAGATGTGCGTAGTACCAGAGATATGGAGGAATCCAATCTGTCTTCAGCATGCATTGAATTCAAATGTAGTGGCATGTTGTATGATCAAGATCGAGTTGACCGTACACTTGTGAAGATTGTTCCACAAGGAAGTTGTCGAAGAGAAGCCATTAACACCATGCTGCATGAATATCTTATCAACCACGTACCCATGGCTGTCAACAATGACACCAATGAGTATACAATGTTAGCTCCTCTTGACCCTCTTGGGCACAATTATGGTATCTACACGGTCACTGATCAGGATCCAAGAACTGCTAAAGAGATTGCCCTTGGTAGATGCTTTGATGGCACTTCTGATGGGTCTTCAAGGGTCATGAAAAGCAATGTAGGAGTAGCTCTTACTTTTAACTGCTTGGACAGAGATGTTGGACAGCAGAGTGTGTTCCGTACTGGGAATGGACTGGCTGCTGCAAGCGTCGCCAGACAGGGTGGCAGAAATGGAAGACAACAAAGAGAAAGCAGTGGACCTAGGTTAACAAATAGACTAAGGGCTCTCTTAGCTACCAGACAGCGCAGCAATACCCAGTAGATAGTGAACGAATGTCAAGTCAGTTTTTATAGCATACCATTTACGTTCATTGGTATGCTAAAAATGTTCTGTTAATGGCCATGGCTAACAAGTGATGAGTCTTAAAAGTCATTGGCTGAGATGGTTTTGGAAAAAGTTACAAATGAATAAACTGAATATATACACTTATCAATACCTGTACTTAAGGCTTTCTCCATTAGTCACCCAAGAACCACAGGAATCAACATAACACATGTAAAAAGGAAATAAAATAATGACCTGTCACCACTGTACTAACTTAGAACCTTACAGCAGTCAGGGGAAAACTTCAGAAAAGACTTTTCTTTCTCGATGGAGTGAAATCACTAATGGCACACAGACTCTTTACCTCTAGTATTTCATCTGAGAAGACCTAAATTATAGTATGTCTGTCTGACTTAATGACTTCCTTCCTTCTGTCTTCCTGTAGTTTGTACTTTTCCAACAATGCAATCCCCTCCTCCTCCAGAGAATTGGCTGATAAATGTAAAAAATACCCTTCCTTGTACATGGTCCAATGATGATCTTTACACGATCTGTTACAGTATACGAGAATGCTGCACACACAAGTAGTCTATAAATTCCAGTTTACAAGAGAGAACGGCTATTGTGTCATTATGAAGCCTAGTTTTGGAAGCACTATGCTATAAAGCTATTATGTCATTAAGCTGCATTAAAGCAAAATTCCAGTTCCAATACATACACTATATTGTCAAAAGTATTGGCAACTCAATGGCAATTGAGGTAGTTGTAATGGCATCTCAGTCTTAGTCCGTTCCAGAAGGGCATTTGTGAGGTCAGGCACTGATGTCAATGAGAAGGCCTGGCTCACAGTCTCCGCTCTAATTCATCCCAAAGGTGTTCTATCGGGTTGAGATCAGGACTCTGTGTAGGCCAGTCTAGTTCCTCCATACCAAACTCACTCATCCATGTCTCTATGGACCTTGTTTTGTGCACTGGTCCAAATCATTTGGTGGAGGGGGATTATGGTGTGGGGTTGTTTTTTAGGGGTTGGGCTTGGCCCCTTAGTTCCAGTGAAGGGAACTCTTAAGGCATCAGCATACCAAGACATTTTGGACAATTGCATACTCCCAACTTTGTAGGGACTGTTTGGGGATGGCCCCTTCCTGTTCCAATATGAGTGCACACCAGTGCACAAAGCAAGGACCATAAAGGCATAGATGAGCGAGTTTGGGGTGAAGGAACTTGACTGGCCTGCAGTCTTGACCTCAACCCGATAGAACACCTTTGTGATAAATTAGAGTGGAGACTGCGAGCCAAGAATGGTCAAACATTCATTCCCATAGACAGGAATGCTGCAATACTTTCTTATTTAAAGTGATTGCAAAGGTAAAATTAAAACAAAAATAAAATACATTTTTTTTTAAATTACCTGCTCTGTGTAAGGGTTTTGCACACAGCAACTCCGATCCTCCTCTTCTCGGGTCCCCTGCCAGTGCTCTTGGCCCCTCCCCCCTGCTGAGTACCCCCATAGCAAGCCACTTGTTATGGGGCACTCATACATGCTTGCTCATGAGCCTTACTCTGTAACTATAATACAACGTACACACGAGCTGACTTTGACAGACTGAACTCCGAAGGCCTTTTTTCGACGGAGTTCCAACTAAACAGACTTGCCTACACACGATCCCACCAAAGTTCGATCGTTTCGAACGTGATGACGTACGACTGGACTAGAATAAAGAATTTCATAGCCAGTAGCCAATAGCTGCCCTTGCGTCGTTTTTGGTCCGTCGGACTAGCATGCAGACGAACTGATTTTTCGATAGGACTCGAGTCCATCGGAAAGATTTGAAACATGTTCTATTTCTAAAGTCTGTCAGATTTTTCAACAAAAAAGGTCAGATGAAGCCCACACACGATCGAATTGTCCGACGGATTTGTTCCGTCGGACCTTTGCTGTCAAAGTCCGGTCGCGTGTACACGCCATTTGACACACAATGCATGCATCAGCCCCCCCCACTTCCTCCTCACTGACTGTGAATGACCAATTGAGCCAATGAGGAGGGAGAGAGCTGGGAGAGCCGCTTCTCATATGCTTATCGCTGGATTGAGATGAGGCTCAGGTAAGTATTAGGGGGGCTGGGGTGAGGGAGGAGAGGCACACCTTTAGACGTTACAACCCTTTAGAACCACTTTAATGCCCCAGAACCAGTGAGGAGCTTGGGTTCAGGCTTGGGTTTGGTCAAAACTCAATAATCACGCCAATTCTGCCTGCGATTTGTGACGTGTGAATGGGGCCTAAGGGGTGTATTTATATACTATTTGTAGAGTCATTCGCCTTGCGAAATTGCATGTGCATTCATTCTGTGCGAATGCCAGCAAAATTGAATGTTATTAGGCTATTTTCTCTCCAGGTTGGATGTTCTTCATTCATAAAGCTAGCGTGAATCAGGAAAATGCTAAATTAAGGACATGTAAAGTCTGAAGGAAAGAAGGAAAAGGGGGGGGGGAGTGATTGATACCTTTAAATACATCAAGGGGGTGAATAAGGAGGGCAGTACTTTTAATATGAAGCCAAGATCAAGAACACGGGAACATGACCTCAAACTAGCAGGTAGAAAGTTCAAAACGTATCTTAGAAAGTATTATTTCACTGAAGGAGTAGCTTGAAATAGACTTCCAGCAGAGGTAGTGAGTCAGTCAACAGTATGTGAATTCAAACATACAAATAAAGATCTATACTCAGTCAAAACATTTTTAAAAAAATATAATAAAAAAGGGGGGGGGCGGCTTGACTTGATGGACAATTGGTCTCTTTCCTCCATCGTTCTTCCATGTTTTTATGGTCAATAGATATGATGATCATAGGAAAAAGATACTCATTTACTATGACCATCGGCAGCATCTAGTGGCCATGATACAGTATTTTCCTGATGCGCTCTATTCCCGGGAATGAAGAACATTTGAGCTGGAGAAAAAAAATAGCTTAAATAAGGTTTGCTAGCATTCACACAGATCGAACGTACATACCGTTTTTACAGGGTGAATATCTCTTGAAATGTTTTTATTAAAAAAAACCCTGTATCTAATCTACTACCATTATCCAACAGTATGTAATCAAGTGTCCTAATTTTTCACATGTGGATACTTTCACTACTAGGGTGGCAAAGGTCGCACTTGTGACTGGGACCTGGAGTTCCATCACTGTAGGAGGCCCCAAGACAGTAGGAAGGGGCCTGCTGCAAAACATGTGAAATGGTTCCGCTGCGGGACTGTAATAAAGGGACCCACAAAGGGAGTAAAGGGCCCTGGGTTAAGTGGGAAGAGCCCCAGGCCTGGGTGGAAGGCCCCGGAGCCCCGGAACTTGTGGAAGGGCCCTGGGACCAGTGGAAAGGGACGCAAGACCAGTGGAAGGGCCCTGAGACCAGTGGAAAGGGACCCAGGACCAGTGGCAAGGGCCCCGGGACCCCGTGTGTGCCGCAGCTAATTCCCAGATGGTCCTTAAAGTGGAGCTCCAGCCCCTCCACCAAAAAAATTAACTGTCAGCAGCTACAAATACTGTAGCTGCTGACTTTTAATATTAGGACACTTACCTGTCCCGGGATCCCCTGATGTCGGCACCCCAGGCGATTTTTAAATCTGCTCTTGGGGGCTGCCGCCACCTTCAAGGTTTCTTGCACCAGGATCCTGAAGGTTCTAGTTACACCTCTGGGTACTTTATATATATTTAATAAATATTCAACAAAGAGTGGTGGTTTTTAGGACCCCATGGCGGCCCATCAACATTTTTTTGCACCTTTAAGTTTTGATTGGTTGTTATAGGTTCCTGTACAATCCTGCACCGTGTGATCCAACAAAAACCAAATGGAATCCATTTATATTGTGTCTTGATATGTCAGTGAAGGTTATAGGCTCATTAGAGGATGTACCTCTGTTTTCTGTATTAACGTCATGAAAGACATATGTTCCAAGTTCACCGAACATATCACAATTTCACCTAATTTATTTTGCCCTCCTATGTCATCCCGATTTCTGGACTTACTCATTCTTTCAAAGTATATCAAGTATTTTTTTTTTTTTTCAAATTAAATGTTAAAAAATTTGCTTTTCATTAAAAAATAGCGCCTAAAATAAAGTGAGCAAACTGTGAGTTCAAACTGGATGTGGAATGAAGAAAAGCAATCACTGGTCCCTGGACTGGAGATGGGATCATGCCGGCGGCTATTTGCCAATAATCTGGAAAAAAAAGAAAAGAAATATGGTTTCAATAAATGTTAGGACTGAAATGTGTTCTCTCCATCAGTTTAAATTGTGCATGCTGGTTTGATGGCTTCCTCTCTTGAAATGGCTGTTCCTTTGGGGAATATTATTCAAGTAAAAATGTTTAACTGAAATTCTGTACTTGAAAAATGTAAATAACAAAGTATTTATTTCCTACTTTCATTTCATTTTAATTGCGTCTGAATGTTCTTTTTGATGGGTCATTGCAGGACGGTGAAAAATCAAAAAGCAAATCAAAGCTGAATACCAAACGTAGAGCTAAATACACAGATGAAATACATATATGGCAGTTGTTTTAACCACCAAAGGGTTTGTGTTTTTATCCATCCAGTTCTGAGATTTGCACATCTCTGCCACACAACACAGCCCTGTCTGGCAGGGAAAGTGACCTGATCTCTTCCTGCTGCACTTAAAGTGGTTGTAAACCCTGGTAAAAAAAAAAAAAATACTAGCTCATTATGAATTACTTACCCAAGAACGAAGCCCCCCGCAGCCGTCCTCGTCTCCCCCTCCGGCCGATGATATCTCTCCCGGGGGTTACTTCTAGGTATCGTGGCTCCAGCGCTGTGATTGGCCGGAGCCGCGATGACGTCACTCCCGCGCATGCGCGCGGGAGGCGCCGGTAACAGCACACAGACTGAAGCAATGGCTCATACGTGCCATTGCTTCAGTTTGCCCCAGTGCGCATGTGCCAATGTCATTGGCACATGCAGGGGACAGGGGATATCTCCTAAACTGTGCAGGTTTAGGAGATCCTGGGTAGCTACAGGTAAGTCTTACTATAGGCTTACCTGTAGCATAAAGTTGTTGTAATGGGTTTACAACCACTTTAAAGGGTAACTCCACTTGCATGGGGAGGAAAAAAATAGGAAATAAAGATAAAATAATATAGCGTGCACAATTGCAATACAAGTCATATTGTATTTGAATGTTATTAAAAATTACCTTTCCTTTTCAATCTGCCCACGCTGTAATTTTCTATAAATGCAATGCAATATGGCTACATGGAGTTGTTCTGTACACAGAATGTGTCCTGACCACTCCCCAGAAACATCATTTCCTGCTTGTGTGATTGGCTCCCCAATTTTCCCAGAAGTCTGCACTAAAATACAAGTCAGATTTAAGGCATCCCCTGCAACAAAAATGTCATTTTTGGTGAGATATTTCCAATAGCAACACTTTTAAAGGGATGCAGGCCCAGCAGATTTCCTTATTAGTGCCCTGCAGCTGCCACAGCTGGCTGATAATTAGGAAACCACTCCCATTAGACCCACACAGAGGCACAGACAAACACACAGGGATGTCTTCAGAATAACAAAAAGGTAGGAATCTGCAACAAAGGTTGTTATAATCCTTGCAATGTACATAGACCACCCAGAGGGGAGTGTTTTTTTCTCAAGAAAAGTGGAGTTACGCTTTAACCACTTGCCGTCTGCCCACAGTACATTTACTGCGAGCGGGCGGCAGCTGCAGGCACCGAAACATACTGGTACATTGCAGTGCACATGCGCACTGGGCTGGCGTGCCCCCCACCTCCCCGGTGGACAAAGCAGATCATGACACTCGGTACCAGGCTGCTGTGAGTGGCCGGGGTATCATGTGATTGCTATGACCAATCATAGGCGATCACATGATTACAATGTAAACAAAACAATCATAAACGGTTTCCATTTATGACTGTTTTGCTTACAATTGTGATGCTATAATTGGCCCACAGCTATCACATGGTACCTGGGCCAGTCACATCACCCTGTACCATGTGATTAGCTGTAGCCAATCACAGATCACAATAGTAAGCAAGCTGTCATGAATGAAAGCCATTCGTAAGAGCTAAAACTCTTGCTTATAACTGCGATCATCACTGTTATAATCCAGAATAGTTCAATTAAAAAAAAAAAAAACCTGATCCCCAGAAAAGGAAATATTACAAATGTTTTATTTATTTTTTACATACTGTCACCAGTCAGTGTCCCTGATCACCGCCACACCAGTTAAATGATGACCCTGTACTGCACTGGTGACAGTATGTACAAAAAAAATTTGAAAAATAAAAAACATTATTATTATTATTTAATTTCTACATTTTCCATAAAATTGTGCCAAAAATTACAATTTAAAAAAAAATTTGCCATGCCTCTTACTAAATATGCCTTGGGCTGTCTACTTTCCAAAAAGGGGTTATTTGGGGGGTATCTGTACTATCCTGGCATTTTAGGGCCTCGAGAAATGGATTCAATTCATTATTTTCCTCAAAGTTCCACAAACAATACCCCATAATGACAACGTGAAAGAAGTTTGTTTAAAATCTTTGCAAATGTATTAAAAATAAAAAAAATAAAAAATAAGAATCACATACATAAATATTCACAGCCTTTGCCCTTATACTCACCCTGGGTTCACACTAATGCGATGCGGGAACCAATAATAAATTTTAAAAAATAATGAATTTAATCCATTTTGGAATAAGGCTGTAACATAACAAAATGTGGAAAAAGTAAAGCGCTGTGAATACTTTCCGGATGCACTGCATATAACCATAGTTTGTGGACTCTATAACTGTCACACAAACCAATTAATATACCTTTACTGTACTGCAATTTTTTAATTTATTTTTTTTACCAAAGACACGAAGCACAACACATTTTGGCCAACATTTATGAAGAAATTTGAATTTATTGGACATGTTTTATAACAGAAAGTAGAAAATATCATTTTTTCTTTCAAAAATTTTTTTTTTGTTATATACTGTAGCAAAAAATTAAAAAAAAAAACAGCTGTGATCAAATACCACCAAAAGAAAGCGTTATTGGTGTAAAAAAATAATATAAATTTCATTTGGGTACAGTGCTGCATGACCGTGCAATTACCAGTTAAAGTAGCGCAGTGCCGAATAGAAAAATTGGCCTGGCCATGAAGGGGTAAAACCTTCCGGTTGACAAGTGTTTAAAGAAAAAGGATAGGCCATCTTCTAAAAAAAGCTCTAAAATGTTGCCCGCCCTTTGCCTTTACTAATGCTACACACTGTTAGTAATAAAAAGCAGTAAAAATATTTCATCAGTGGTGAAATGAAATGAAAAATGGACAAAGCAAATTCTGCTATAGTGTGCACTTGCCTCTATCCAAAGCACCTTGTGTGGTTTATGTGTGTTCTTTCATTCCTTTATCTGTATGAATCACTTCGGACAGTCCATGCCAGGGGTCAGCAGCCTTTTTCCACTTAAGGGATGGATTCAATGTATGTGAATGCATGGATAATATGCATTCGTCATGTGATAATAAATTGAGATAATATTACACAGCCCCTGCACCTCTGCCCCTCTTTACATTACACATCCCCCTGCACCCCTGGACCCCTTTACATTACACAGCCCCCGCACCTCTGCCCCTCTTTACATTACACATCCCCCTGCACCTCTGGACCCCTTTACATTACACAGCCCCCTGCCCCTCTGCCCCTCTTTACATTACACAGCCCCCTGCACCTCTGGACCCTTTTACATTACACAGGCACCACACCTCTTTACATTACACAGAAATGTTTTGATCACTTTTATTGCTGTCAGAAGGAATGTAAAAATCCCTTATGACAGTAATAGGCAGTGACATTTACACTTTATGGAGGGATCTGGGGTCTATAAGACCCCAAATCCCTCCTTTGCACTTAAAAGCATTCAAAACGCCAAGTTTGGCAGGTTTGAATGCTGTAATTTTTTTTTTTTTAAATCTGGCGCCTTTCTGTAAACCGTGTCATGACATCGCTTCCAGGTTACTAGATCCGAGACCCGATCAAAGCCGATTCCGGCTTCGTTCGGGTCTCCGGCCAGCCAACGGACATGCTGGCTGGTCGCTCGGGCCTCCCGTTGGGACAGGACAGCCCAGCGAGCCGCAGAAGGGGGGAATGTCCCCTCCTGCTGCTTGGGATAACAGCCGAGCGGCTTCTTAACTACATCGGTTGTTATCCCAAGGAAGCTGACCTCCGGCTCTTAAAAACAGTACCGGGGTGATGCGCCGCAGGCATCACCCCAGTACAACTCCTTCAAGCCGAGGCCGGATATTTGCACACGGTCAGTGTGAAGGTGTTGAAATGTCCGTGGGCCGGGTGCACGTGAATTCATCACGTGCACTGATGGGCCGGACATTTAGCGGCAGAGGCGGGCCGTAGGTTGCCGATCCCTTGTTTATACCAACACTAAGCAATCCCGGTAGACAGCCCCATCCCCTCCAGCAAACAGATGACTGACAGCCTCAGCTGTGCATTTTCCCTATAATACTGTGTAGAGGGGGGGTGTCAATTCCCTCCACTCAGGTCCCAGATTACACTCCACTCTCTGCACTATACTGTGCAGGGTGTGACATCAGATCCCCACCCCTTGACTTGTGAAGCTCGGAAATGCTGTGTAAATTCTGGACTTTGAACAGATGTAGAGAAGAGAAGACTACAGATAAAAAGGTACAACTTATGCATGAGGATTTGTTTCATCTATGTGTGTTGACCTGAAGCTAGTCACATCAATGGGTATACTGTATGTACAGGTTTGATCCACTTTAACTGTACAGTACAGGACACGGGAATTGTATTCATAGACCATGGGTTATATGCTGCTACCTTGAGGTTATTGGACACTGGCAAAATCTTTTGCTAGAGCCACCCCTAGAGTGTACACCTAAAACCTCACCCACTCTTTGCGGCTCCAGTTCTTTGTTAGCGTCCTTAGGTGAATGGACCTGTTCTCTGTAGAAGTATTTTTCTTTTTTAACCATTGAGAAAAAATTTGAAACATTTATTAACTTATCACTACTTATTCCCTTGTGCTACCTATCAGGTTACCCTCAGTGTGTACCTTGGGGATCCTGTGTGGGGCTGACCTGTATGTCTGCTTCAGGCACTGGATCCTGCGTTAGGAGCTCACTTTGGCATGAAGTGCAACTTGTGAAGCAGGGTTCTATGCAGGTCCAGAGCTGTGGGCCACTTCTAAGGTTCCAAGACCCCGAAGACTCCCTCTGGCGTATGCCCACCGTGACAGGCAAAGCCTGGACCTTTAATGGGCCCAGTGTCATGGATAAGGCAAGACAAGGTTTCCCTGTATTTCGAGACTGGTTACTAGTATTTAACAACACTATCCCCAAGGAATAGCACACTATGCAGTTTAGGAGTTGGGTGTTATTCAATTTATGGTGGCACCCTATGCCATTCTTTTCTCTCTAACACTTCTCAGCAGGAGGAATTTTAAAAACTGGTGGCCTTTCCCTCTTATCTGGTCTCGAAGGATGAGGTGACTGCATCCCTCCCTCCAGATGATGTGTTTCCACTGACTTGTTTGTAAGAGGGGCTTGCGATTGGCTAAGTGTTGGCGCCAAGTCACACAAGTCCCTGCCCGCTCCTCTCCTGCTGGAACTGTGACCTTCCTGCTGAGGCTGTAACATTCCGTCATCTTGTGCCCACTTCATGCCAGAGGCCTTCTCCCAACATTTCTGGCCATTGACCTTTATATCCCCAAAGGAAGGAATGAACACACATAGAGTTGCTGCACTTTACTGGTGATACTTGGAAAATGGAATGAACAGTCAGATCACACCGACATACTATCCGGGGTAACTTGACAGTGCATTGTCGAAAACATTTAGTGGACAGTCCGCAGTAGTCACATCATGCAGCCCTTAAAGTAAGCCCTCTTTCCTTGACAGTCTCTCTCCACCTGGGGTCATTAGTACTCACCGGGAGAGAATCTCTGCAGTCACCTCCTCCATAGGTACACCTCTCCCAGGATCCTCAAGGGAACTCGTGGCCTAGCCTAAGAGGCCTATTGCACCCCACCCTAGCCCCCAACCTCCATAAGGGTCAGGAAGTCCACAGCTGGCTCTTCTGAGTGCAGGCCTACCTCTCCCCAGCCTCCAGCCCCGTCCAGGGCCTCCACTGTTGGCTACATCTGCCTAGATATGGGGTGTTTGGCTCCCATGCCATTACTCTGGGCAAGGAGAACATTAATCAGAGAAGCAGCCAAGAGGTCCATGGTAACTCCAGAGGGGCTGCAAAGATCCACAGCTCAGGTGGGAGAATCTGTCCACAGGACAAATATTAGTCGTGTTCTCCACAAATCTGGCCTTTATGGAAGAGTGACAAGAAGAAAGCCATTGTTGAAAGAAAGCCATAAGAAGTCCTGTTTGCAGTGTGCGAGAAGCCATGTGGGTGACACAGCAAACATGTGGAAGAAGGTGCTCTGGTCAGATGAGACCAAAATTTAACTTTTTTGCCTAAAAGCAAAATGCTATGTGTGGCAGAAATCTAATACTGCACATCACCCTGAACACACCATCCCCACCGTGAAACATGGTGGTGACAGCATCATGTTGTGGGGATCCTTTTCTTCAGCAGGGACAGCTGGTCAGAGTTGATGGAAAGATGGATGGAGCGAAATACAGGGCAAGCTTAGAAGAAAACCTGTTAGAGTCTGCAAAAGACTTGAGACTGGGGCAGAGGTTCACCTTCCAGCAGGACATCGACCCTAAACATACAGCCAGAGCTACAATGGAATGATTTAGATCAAAGCATATTCATGTGTTAGAACGGCCCAGTCAAAGTCCAGACCTAAATCCAGATGAGAATCTGTGGCAAGACTTCAAAATTGCTGTTCACAGACGCTCTCCATCCAGTCTCACAGAGCTTGAGATATTTTGGGCTGAATACAAATGCCCCCCCCCCCACACACTTTTTACATATTTATTTGTAAAAAATGTTGAAAACCATTTATCATTTTCCTTCCACTTCACAATTATGTGCCACTTTGTGTTGGTCTATCACATAAAATCCCAATAAAATACATTTATGTTTTTGGTTGTATCATGATAAAATGTGGAAAATTTCAAGGGGTGTGAATACTTTAAGGCACTGTATAATAGGAGATATATTAGTGATCAAGAGCAGAAGGTATTGCTCCCAATACTACTGCTTTCTCCCTCAGGAGAGAGAAATACAACAAAAAACCCCTGCATTAACACTTTATAATTTAATGTGCATTCTGTTGTGTGCTGCTGTTTTAAACTTTTTTAAAACTTTTTTTTAAACTTTTTTTTTACATTTCTTCAGCTACTTCCTGGTGTCTGGCCTTGGCCAAAATGATGATAATGGTGCATCCCAGTCGTTTTTCATGGCATTTTTTTTTCCCTTTCATCTGGAGGAGGAGCTTTCTCAGCTAAGCATACCCTCCTTATTACATGCCTGAGCTAAGTGAAGATAGATTCCAGGAAGTAAATGCTACATGAATCTTTTTGCCCTTACTCAAGATACCCGCAGCTAGAGATGCCAGGGGGGTGTTTATCCAAGTGATTTCCCAACAAAATAAAGCATGGAGACATCGATGGATGGAGGGGGTAGGTTTGCTTTGAATAATAAAAATAACAAACTCCAGCTTATCCAATCAGAGAAGGAATTGCGTTTACTGAGAAAAAGCGTCCAATCAGTCAACGCTATACTAATAATTAATATTATTATTTTCAATCCAATGCAAGGCGTTCTGTGGTAGTAGATAGTTGTACCAGGGCCCCACTGGTTTCCACCAGTTCTGTGCTGATGACACTGCTGGACAGCTTCCAATGTTGAAGAGAAGTAAGCATGATGTGTCTTTCATCTGCTGCATTAGGTTTTCTTGGCCAGCCACTGTGTCTACGGTCTCCAATGGTGCCCGTTTCTTTGTGCTTCTTCAAAATATCTTGAACAGCACATCTTGAAGCCCCAGTCTACTGGGATAGACCTTGCCGGTGCAGTATAACTACCTTGTGGGCTCAGTCTTGCCATGATGTATGACCTGTGACATGAACCTGTCTTTCACAACCTCACCTTAATAGCAGAGTTTGGCTGTTCCTCACCCAGTGTTGGGCCTCCTACACAGCTGTTTCCGTTTCAGTTAATGACTGTGTTTCAACCTACATATGAAATTGATGATCATTAGCTCTGCTTGGTATAATTGGTTCATCATACACCTTAGGCTGCGCTCACACTGATGCAAATTGGATGTGGATTTCCCCGCATCCAATTTACATGACAGGAGACTGTGACCGGCTCTCAATGGAGCTGGTTCACACACCTCTCGGGGGGTGGGGTGGCGCAGTCCGAATTGCAGAAGGGTCCTGTGTATCTCCTGGTCCGTTTCAGGTGCAAACTCAGCCAAATATTGAGGCCTGATTTGCACCTGAAATGGTGAACAGACACGCACTGGACTCCCTGCTGTGAGCCACGGCCACAGCTAGTGTGAACCCAGCCTGACTCTAATGCTACGAAATCCCTAACTTTGTGCAAGTGTAATGTAGCACCCTCTACTTTAGGTAGGTGCTAGAAGTGGGATTTTTGTAAGTGAAGGTAAATTTAATCAGGCCTAGCTGTAAGCTAGGCCTGTTTGTTTTGATCTCTGTGGGCTGGGAGTGGCTCAGTGTAGGCTGGTAACTCAATGCTAGTATCATCTTTCGGTTACCTCCCTTCTGCTTCTAGGGCAGTGATGGTGAACCTTGGCACCCCAGATGTTTTGGAACTACATTTCTCATGATGCTCATGCACTCTGCAATGTAGTTGAGCATCAAGGGAAATATAGTACCAAAACACCTGGGGTGCCAAGGTTCCCCATCACTGTTCTAGAGGATTCTAGAAGGAAGGAGGGTAAGAGAGGTGGAGCTGTCTGGGGTGTCTCAGGGAGCCCTAATTCCCAACTGGGATTGGCAGGGGGCAGGCCTCCTTGATATGCCCAGGGTCAGCCCAGCTGAAGAGAGTGGCCGGATGGAAGAAGCTGGAGATGGAGCACTAGGTTCTCGGGGCCTTTGAGGTACCTCCCAGTCTGGGGGGGTGACCTTGGGCCTGTGGGGTTCGGGTGCAAGTCGGAGCCTTTCTGAGTAACAAAGAAGGATCTGGACAGGAGGCACAGAGAAGGACCGAGAAGGACAACAGGAGCTAGTGTTGCCGGGCAAGTCTCCAGGAGGGATCTATCAGAGTGCAGCCAGGAGGGCTGGTGAGTGAGGGGCACAGTTGGGAGAGCCGGGGAGGCATGCTGGAGCGGACTGGGAGTGTGCAGTCTGAGATGGATGTAGACACACCTCCCAACATTTTGAGATGGGAATGAGGGACACCTACTTGCAAACGTATGTAGGCATAGGACATGCCCCCTGCCACGCCCTCTTAACCATTTTAAGACCGGGCCTCTTTCTTAGATGTGGTGTTTACAAGTTTAAAACTGTTTTATTTTGCTAGAAAATTACTTAGAACCCCCAAACATTATACATTTTTTTCCTAACATCCTAGAGAAAAAAATGGCGGGCGTTGCAATACTTTCTGTCACACCGTATTTGCGCACCGGTCTTACAAGCGCACTTTTTTTTGAAAAAATACACTTTTTTGAATTAAAAAATAAGACAACAGTAAAGTTAGCCCATTTTTTTTTTTTTATATTGTGAAAGATAATGTTACGCCGAGTAAATTGATACCCAACATGTCACGCTTCAAAATTGCGCCCGCTCGTGGAATGGCAACAAACTTTTACCCTTAAAAATCTCCATAGGTGACATTTAAAAAATTCTACCGGTTGCATGTTTTGCGTTACAGAGAAGGTCTAGGGCTAGAATTATTGCTCTTGCTCTACTGATCGCGGTGATATCTCACATGTGTGGTTTGAACACTGTTTTCATATGCGGGCGCTACTCACATCTGCATTCGCTTCTGCACGCGAGCTTGGCAGGACGGGCGCATTTTAATTTTTTTTTTTTTCTTATTTATTTTACCATTTACTTTTTATTTTTACACTGTTTTTTAAAAAAAAAAGTAACTTTTATTCCTATAAACATCCCTTGTAAAAGAAAAAAAGCATGACAGAACCTCTTAAATATGAGATCTGGGGTCAAAAAGATCTCACATCTCATATTTACACTAAAATGCAATTAAAAAAAAAAAAAATTGTAATTTAAAAAAATAAACAAAATAAATTGGCCCTTTAATAGCTATAGGCGGAAGTGACGTTTTGACGTTGCTTCCGCCCTGCAGTGTCATGGAGACGGGTGGGGGGCCATCTTTCCCTCACTTGCCTCCATGTCAGCCCAGGGGACAGACGCGATCGCCTAGGCCGATGCCGACGGCTCCGGTAAGCGGCGGAGAGCACCGGATCGCGGCGGGAGGGGGGGGGCCTCTCCCGCCTCCTATAAAAGTGATCGCTCTGCAGAGAACACTTTAATCTTGTACCAGACCGCCGGCCGAACGCGGGGATACCGGGGTTATGGCAGCTAGCTACTACCATAACAGCGGTATCCGTCCCCAAAATAGGGACGTACATCGGCGTGCGGCGGTCCGGAAGTGGTTAAAGGAGAAATAACAAAAAAAAAAAAAAAAAGGTAAATTAAATCCAAAAGGGCTTTTTTTAACCACTACTATTATACTTTATATTGGCTTTTAACATTTACAAATGCAGCAATTTAGAATTTGGATGAAAGGTTTAGCACTGGGAAACACTTTTTGAAAAGATAAAAAGTGCATTTTATATACAACTATATAGATTAGACCAAAATGAGGGACAAATGAGGAGGAAAGAGGGACAGAGGGACATTGCTCCAAATCAGGGGCAGTCCCTCGAAATCAGGGACAGTTGGGAGCTATGGATCATGTAGAGCCAGCAGGAGAGACTGTGATGTCATGGGCAGCGGAGTCGGGTAGCTGCAGCCAGGAGGGCTGGTAGGGCCTGAAGAGGACTGACTGGGAAGTAGTAGTCCACCAAAAGGTCAGCTAGCACTAAAGACTTTCCTATTTTTGTTGCTACACTAAAGGGGCCCGGGGTCCCTGCCCGCAAATGGCAGTTGCTATGGCCTGGCAGAGTTCGAGTTGGGACCTCTGCCGGGTTAGCCCCCCCCATATCAAAATTTTTGAAAAAATCTTATGCAGTTTGTTAGATCTTTGTTAGATCAGGTTAGATCAACCGTTGTTTGCGTTAGATCTCACACAGAAGAATCGATATTAACAGTTATTTGCTGGGGGGGCTAACCCGTCATCAGCCCCCCCTTATCAAAAAATTGACCAAACAGTTAGCTATTTTGGAAGCAATTTGTTATATCCGGTATGATCAAGTGTTTTTAACGTTAGATCTCACATAATTGGAGACTTATTAAGTGATTAATGAGGGGGGGCTGGCCCCCCCTTATCAAATTTTCGGGCCAAAAATCATTCAGGCTAATAGATATTCGTTAGATCCGGTAAGATCAAGTGGTTTTAACGTTAGATCTCACATCATTTCAGAGATATTCCACATCAAAATAGAGATATTAGGTGGTACATATGGACGGGCTGGCCCCCCCCTTATCAAATTTTCGTGCCAAAAATCATTCAGGCTAATAGATATTCATTAGATCCGGTAAGATCAAGTGGTTTTAACGTTAGATCTCACATCATTTCAGAGATATTCCACATCAAAATAGAGATATTAGGTGGTACATATGGACGGGTTAGCCCCCCCTTATCAAATTTTCTGGCCAAAAATCATTCAGGCTAATAGATATTCGTTAGATCCGGTAAGATCAAGTGGTTTTAATGTTAGATCTCACATCATTTCAGAGATATTCCACATCAAAATAGAGATATTAGGTGGTACATATGGACGGGTTAGCCCCCCCTTATCAAATTTTCTGGCCAAAAATCATTCAGGCTAATAGATATTCGTTAGATCCGGCGAGATCAAGTGGTTTTAACGTTAGATCTCACATCATTTCAGAGATATTCCACATCAAAATAGAAATATTAGGTGGTACATATGGATGGGTTAGCCCCCCCTTATCAAATTTTCGGGCCAAAAATCATTCAGGATAATAGATATTCGTTAGATCCGGTAAGATCAAGTGTTTTTAACGTTAGATCACACATCATTTCAGAGATATTCCACATCAAAATAGATATATTAGGTGGTATATATGGACGGGCTGGCCCACCCATATCAAATTTTCTGGTCAAAAATCATTCAGGCTAATAGATATATAGATATTCCTTAGATCCGGTAAGATCAAGTGGTTTTAACGTTAGATCTCACATCATTTCAGAGATATTCCATAAAAAATAGAGATTTTAGGTGGTACAGAAGGTACATCCATCTTCAACCATCTCTGGATGGTCTCTGGAACCTTCTTTGCATGGTTCTTCAGGGGATACATGTAGTCTCTCCTTACACCTCCGTTCACCTCCCTGCCTCATGGTGATCTCTCCTCAGACCAACAAGCTTAATTCTTTAGCTAGCCCCCCCTTCTTGCAAAGCAGGCTTGGCTTGGTAGTTCCACCCCCTGTCCAAATCAATGGGGCTGTATTGTGGGCCGTGGTCCTCTGCTGCTGCTTGATTGGCTTCCTCTTCCTGCCAATAGGGACACAGGAAGAGGGGAGGGAGGGGAAGAAATCCCCCACAGGGACTCACAGGTGTGCTCTCCCTCAGTGAGTGCCTGTGTTAATGTCTATTCAGTCCGGCAGTCGCTGGCAGGAATGGCGGGAGGTGCGGGACCATGGGTAATAGAGTAGCCCCTGCTACACACTCCCCCCACCAAAGGAGGTAAAGAGTGTATGACCTGTTACATGCTTTTGATATACACACGGAAAAAAAAAACATGTTAGTGTGCACAGGAAACCATACAATTTACATCTGCATAAAACCCTGGCAGAGGAACATCCCAACAATTAGCATAGGGGGGGAGGTTAACTGGAATGGCCCAGCTAGATGTGCCAGGGGCTGAGTGTCAGAAACCAAGAAATCAGGCCAAGACAGAAGTACAGTTAAATCACACTTGTTTAATAATAAAAGTAAAAAGAACAAACATAGTCAAAACATAGCCAAAGTTCAGTGACCGGAACGGATAGTCAGCCAAGCCAGAAGTCAGGGATCAATGTAGTGGAACAGCAAGCAGGATCTGGAGCCAGAAGGGATGTCAGCAAAGCAAGTCTTGAACAGGATCGCAGGAGATTGTTTCTGTGATGTTGACCAAGGCGAAGGCAGAGATCCTCTGGACTGGACGGCTTATGTAGGCAGGACTGACGAGCAGGATATCATCAACAGCTGAGTAACTGTGGAGAGATAGGAGCTGGCAATAATCCGACAGCTGAGTGGCCAGCTCAGAGAAGGAAGGGCTGAGCCCAGCCCTGACAGTGAGTTGGGATTGTCCACCACCAAATCTGCAGTGGAAGGGTCAGTTTCTTCAAGAGTCCTTTTTGCAATGAGAACGACCTCCTCAGAGCTTTCACGCAAAGTATCATAATTAGTCTTTTGGGTGGGTGAATAACCCTTCGCTCTCGCTGTTCTTTAGGTTTTGGGGTTACAGGCACACTGGTCTCTTCTTCTTCCTGCATATCAGCTTCAGCTTCCTCAATGAAGGATGGAAAGTCTTAGGGGTCTGTTGTCAGATTGATTGAGGGTCTTCCAATTCTTCAAAAGGTGGACTTTGAGGTACAAACTCAAGAGCCTCTGGCCTGAAAGTCACCTCAGTCACCTTGGGAGGAGAAGAAAGGGGGGGGGGGGTAGCAGGCCCTGGCATTCGAGATGGCCACAGACAATCTTTCTCTTCATCCTCGCTGTTTTCATCTTCAGCAAGGGGTACAGAGTGAGATCTAGTCACTGGCCGGGATCTTTGAGAGGCCGTGGGTGTGGACTGTAAATCTGGCTGTGGTGGCACATGAACTGCTTCTGACAGAGGCAACAGATGATTGTGATGCTAAGTCTTCAGCAGGCATGTGCTTCCCTCTGGCCGGATTTGATACACTGGGTGTCTGGGCAGATGCTTGCAAACGACATAGGGCTGCGACTTTCAGCAGTTAGCCAACTTGTGCTTTCCAGGGACACCCAGGTTTCTCAGCAGTACCTTGTCATCCGGCTGTAGGTCCTGTACTCGTACCCTAAGGTCAAAGTTTATTTTGTTTCTCTGTCCTCGGGCATATGAGGCAGCTTGAGCCTTATCATAGGTGGTTTTCAGACGTCTCTGCAGGCGATCCACATACCCTCTGTGGAAAGTTGCTAAGGTATGGTGGAGGGATGTGCCGAAGGCCAAGTCTACTGGCAGCCTGGCCTACGGTCTGAACATCAAACTATAGGGAGAGTGGCATCATTGGCAGTGCTGTTATAAGCATGCACAATAGCCACTTTATACTTGCTCCAGTGCTGCTTTTGTTCTGAACTTAGATTTCCAAGTATATCCAGGAGGGTTCAGTGGAATCTCTCTGGTTTAGGATCTCCTTGAGGATGATACGGGGTGGTTTTAGACTTCCTGATGCCCAACAGGTCTGAAAGTCTCTTGATGAGACTACTCTTGACATCTCTCGCTTGATCAGAGTGGATGCGTTGGGACAGACCATAGTGCACAAAGAATTTCTCGGCGAAGATCTTGGCCACCATGGATGCTTGTTGGTCCCTCGTGGAAAACGCCTGGGCATACCGAGTGAAATGGTCAGTCACTACCAGGATATTTCCCTGCCCGCTCAAATCAGGCTCCAAGCACAGAATGTCAATGCACACCAGCTCCATGGGTCCTTGGCTCTGAAGATGGTCCATTGGGGCAGCTCGGTGAGGCAAAGTCTTCCTTTGGATACATCTGATGCAGGAGTGGCAATAGTCCTCAACTTCAGCCTGCATGCAGGGCCAGTAGAACCGGTCCCTCACCAGGAGAAAAGTCCTCTTGGGCCCTAGGTGGCCAAGGTTGTCATGTAGGTGTCAGGGCTGGGCTCAGCCCTTCCTTCTCTGAGCTGGCCGCTCAGCTGTCGGCTAATTGCCAGCTCCCATTTCTCTCCACAGTTACCCAGCAAGTTGTCCAGCTCACTTGATCTCTGCCTTCACCTTTGTCAACATCACAGAGTCTTTCTCCTGCGTTCCTGTTGAAGACTTGCTAGGCTGACGTTCCTTCTGGCTCCTGATCTTGCTTGCTGTACTACTACGTTTATCTCTGGCTCTCTGACATTTGCTTGGCTGACTACCCGATCCGGTTACTGAACTCTGGCTTGTTTTGACTACGCTTACTCTGTTTACCTTATTATTATTATTAAAGAAGTGTGATTTAACTATACTTCGTCTCGGTCTGATTCATGGTTTCTGATAGTAGGGCAGTTAATACTGTCTCCGTATGTTTTTCAGGTAGGAATAGCTGCCATTTTTCTTCAGGATCGTCAGAGGGGCCCCTCCGGTAGACCAACCCTCTGTGCACCTGAAACCGATCCCACTCTCGGTGCAGCAGATGGGTTTCCTTCGGGGAGTCAGTGAGGAGCAAGTCAGGGCATTGGCACTCCAAGGCCTTGAAGGCCAAGCTACAGGGAGGGTCCTCTAACTGTTCCCTCCACAGGTCTTTGACAGCTTTTTCAGACCTTCATCCCCGACTTGGGCGACATTGCAATAACATCTGGGGACACCAACGGCTGACACTCCAACCTCTTCGGTCCTGGATCCTACTCCAGGTTGATGTTCTGCTCCTTGACATAAGGCTCATACCCTTCAGGTGTCAGTTGGGCCTATTCTTCTGGAGGGTCTCTGGAACAATGGGGCTTTCTTGACAAAGCATCAGCGTCTTGTTTCCTGACCCCGGTCGATACTTCAGGCTGAAAATAAACCCTGATAGAGCAGCCAACCATTTGTGACCCGTGGCGTCCAACTTGGTGGTAGTGAGGAAGTAGGTGAGAGCATTGTTGTCGGTCTTGATCACGAACTCCACTCCATACAGGTAATCCCTCAGCTTATCCACCCACTTCAAGGCCAGAAACTCAAGTTTGTGCATCGGATAGTTCTTCTCGGCGGGGGCCAAGTTCCGACTCACGTAGGCAACAGGCCGTAGATGGCAGTCATGTTCTTAATATAGCACCCCACCTAACCCATCTCTGGCGTCAAAGTGTAGCTCGTATGGCCTGGTTGGATCTTCATAGGCCACCACTGGAGCGGATGTTAGGCTTCACTTCAGCTGCCTAAAACCTCTTCACACTTCAGAATCAATTGTTCCTTAATGGACTCTCTGGGTTTTCTGGGCCCTCCAGCTGGTCTGACAGGCTTCGCCAGATCAGGGTCAGCGTCTTAGCGAATCCCTTGACAAATCTTCTGTAATAAGAGCAGAATCTCAGAAATGACCTAAGCTCAGTCACGTTGGTAGGCCTCGGCCAGGAGGTCAGTGGCCACTTCATCAGCAGACACAATGTGACCAAGGTAGTTGACCGAGGGTTGATAAAACTGGCACTTTTCCAGAGACAGCTTCAACCCCCTCACCATGGAGTCTCTTAAGGACCTTCTACAGAAACTCTTCATGCTTTTCCAGGGTCTTGCTGAAAACGATGATGTCGTCTAAGTACACCAACACCTCGATCAGCTTCATGTCACCCACGGTCTTCTCCATTAGCCTTTGGAAGGTTGCTGGGGCACCAGACAGGCCTTGATGCATACGGTCAAATCCAAAGATCCCCTGTGAGTTAATGAAAATGGTCTTTTCCCGATCCTCAGGGTGCATGGGGATTTGGTAATACCCACTCTTCAAATCCAGCATGCTGAACCACTTTGCTCCTAAACAGGCTCTGCAAGACATCTTCTATCCTTGGGGTGATATATTGGTCGGGAATGGTCCTTAAGTTCAGCGTCCGGTAGTCAATACCCAGCCTCAGTGACCCATTCTTCTTCTGTACCACCACTATTGGGGAAACGTATAGACTCTGGGACTCGGATGATACCTGCCCTCTTCAACTCTGCCAGTTGTTCATGCAGATCCTCCAAGTCCCCTAAAGGAATCCATCAAACTTTTTCCCTGAACGGCTTATGCACTCGAAGAGATGGATCTGGTATTGGGCACTTTTTGTACACCCCACATCAAATTCACTCTTGGAGAATGCAGCCTGCCATCTCAGGAGCTGAGTCTTGGCCCTTTCTTTCCATTCAGGCAAAAGGGGAGTATTTTTCAGATAGAGCTCCTCCACAGAGATCCCATCCTTTGCTCCCCCCACCAAATCAGACGACGGGACTGGGGTGGCCAGATTCACTTGTCCCAGCAACATCTGAGCCGGCATCTTCACTGGCGAAGCTGTTATGTTGTGGACACTAACCAAGATTTTTCCGTGACTTCTTTGCAACCCTTTGGTTGAAACCACCTCGGGAATTATCTCCACTCCTATGTCTTCTCTCTGTCCGTCTGATTCAAGAACAATTAAAGGGCCTGCTTGCTTCCAATTTAGCTTGACAGATGCTCGTAAATAGGCCACTTTACCAGGCTGTAACACCTTCTCACACTGGTCCAAACGCCAGATCTTTCCCTTCTGTTTTCGTACCAGGTGCTGGTAGGCTTGTCTCAGCATGGGGTGCAAACTTGTAGTTGAAGTGCCCGGCTCCAGAACAAGAGGTGTCAACAGCCTTCTGACAAGATCAGTATTGGTCTCTATGATGAGAGAACTCTTACTGGCCCCTGGTGGGCGAGGACAGACCACTGCCTGAGTTTCAAAAGTCTTGGCTTTCCCAGCCATGGAGGGATCTAAGGTCAGCTTGACCGGTAGATAGCCATCATAGGGGAAGTTCTGAGTCACAATGCCCCATATCTGCAGCTCTTCCAACTTCTGCAAAGGCAGGTGCTTTGAGGTGCCTGTCATAGAAGTCTCTGTAGAGAAGGGTCACTTAAGCTCCAGTATCCAGAAGGGCCATGGTGTAGACTCCATTTACTTGGATGGGAACAACAGGAGAAGGTCCCACCAGCTTGTCAGGGAGCATGGAGGAAGTGGTGGCCCTGGCCTGTTCGGTGGTTTGTATCCGTGCTCCTCTCTGCGAGGTTCTGATTGGGCTTAAATCTGTGCTAAGTTCTGGGAGTCTGGAGTGCATTGACTCTCTGACACCAGGCAGCATTTGTCAAAAGAAACAGGACACTGGGTTGTTTGGAGGCAACAATGGGGGGCCTTCTGCAAGGGTTTGGATTTTCGCTGCTGTCTCTTCGTGTCATTAGTTTTGAGCCAGCTACCGTAGATGGGCACATGGTTGACCCCTTCACCAGAGCCCTCCGAAGTTTCCCTCTGGCTTCTGTGACTGTGCTTCAGGCTTCACTGGGCTTGGACACACCTGTCGATTAATGTCCCACATAATTTCAGCATACCTCGGTATGCTCAATGGCACTCCTCACTGGTACATGTGAAAATGCTCATCACCGCCTCCGATATAGACACTAGTATGGATATACGTGCATCGTTACCAAATATCCATAATATCCCTGTAATTATGGATAATCAAACATTAAAATCGCTTGATCTTACCGGATCTAATGAATATCAATTAGCCGGGTGATTTTTTGGCCAGAAAATTTGATAAGAGGGGGTCAGCCCCCCTCATTAATCACTTAATAAGTCTCTAATTATGTGAGATCTAATCTCATCCTTACGTACTACCACCTAATATCTCTGAAGTTAAAACCACTTGATCTTTCCGGATCTAACGAATATCTATTAGCCTAGATGATTTTTGGCCAGAAAATTGCAGGTAGGGGGGCTAACCCATCCACATGTACCACCTAATATCTCTATTTTAATGGGGAATATCTCTGAAATGATGTGAGATCTAACGTTAAAACCACTTGATCTTACCGGATCTAACGAATATCTATAAGCCTGAATGATTTTTGGACAGAAAATTTGATAAGGGGGGGCTAACCCGTCCATATGTACCACCTAATATCTCTATTTTGATGTGGAATATCTCTGAAATGATGTGAGATCTAACGTTAAAAACACTTGATCATACCGGATCTAACAAATTGCTTCCAAAAGAGCTGTTTGGTCATTTTTTTGAAAAGGGGGGGCTGATGACGGGTTAGCCCCCCCAGCAAATAACTGTTAATATCGCTTCTTCTGTGTGAGATCTAACGCAAACAACTGTTGATCTAACCTGATCTAACAAAGATCTAACAAACTGCATAAGATTTTTTCAAAAATTTTGATATGGGGTGGCTAACCCGGCAGAGGTAGGCTAGGACGGTATACAGGCAGGCTAGGACAGTATACAAGCAGGCCAGGGCAATATACAGGCAGGCCAGGGCAATATACAGGCAGGCCAGGACAATATACAGGCAGGCTAGGAAGGTATACAGGCAGGCTAGGAAGGTATACAGGCAGGCCAGGACGGTATACAGGCAGGCTAGAACGGTATACAGGCAGGCTAGGACGGTATACAGGCAGGCTAGGACAGTATACAGGCAGGCCAGGACAGTATACAGGAAGGCCAGGACAGGCCAGGACGATATACAGGCAGGCTAGGACGATATACAGGCAGGCTAGGACGATATACAGGCAGGCTAGGACGGTATACAGGCAGGCTAGGACGGTATACAGGCAGGCTAGGACGATATACAGGCAGGCCAGGACGGTACACAGGCAGGCTAGAACAGTATACAAGCAGGCTAGAACAGTATACAGGCAGGCTAGGACGATATACAGGCAGGCTAGGATGGTATACAGGCAGGCTAGGACGGTATACAGGCCGGCCAGGACAATATACAGGCAGGCTAGGACGGTATACAGGCCGGCCAGGACAATATACAGGCAGGCTAGAACGGTATACAGGCAGGCTAGGACAGTATACAGGCAGGCTAGGACAGTATACAGGCAGGCCAGGACAATATACAGGCAAGCTAGGACGGTATACAGGCAGGCTAGGACGGTATACAGGCAGCCTAGGATGGTATACAGGCAGGCCAGGACAATATACAGGCAGGCTAGGACGGTATACAGGCAGGCTAGGACGATATACAGGCAGGCCAGGACGATATACAGGCAGGCTAGGACGAGATACAGGCAGGCTAGGACGGTATACAGGCAGGCCAAGACAATATACAGGCAGGCTAGGACGGTATACAGGCAGGCTAGACGGTATACAGGCAGGCTAGGACAGTATACAGGCAGGCCAGGACGATATACAGGCAGGCTAGGACGATATACAGGCAGGCTAGGACGATATACAGGAAGGCTAGGACGGTATACAGGCAGTCTAGGACGGTATACAGGCAGGCTAGGACAGTATACAGGCAGGCTAGGATGGTATACAGGCAGGCTAGGACGGTATACAGGCAGGCTAGGATGATATACAGGCAGGCCAGGACGATATACAGGCAGGCTAGGACGGTATACAGGCAGGCTAGGACGGTATACAGGCAGGCTAGGACGGTATACAGGCAGGCTAGGATGGTATACAGGCAGGCCAAGACAATATACAGGCAGGCTAGGACAGTATACAGGCAGGCCAGGACAATATACAGGCAGGCCAGGACAGGCCAGGACGATATACAGGCAGGCTAGGACGATATACAGACAGGCTAGGATGATATACAGGAAGGCTAGGACGGTATACAGGCAGTCTAGGACGGTATACAGGCAGGCTGGGACGGTATACAGGCAGGCCAGGACAATATACAGGCAGGCTAGGACGGTATACAGGCAGGCCAGGACAGTATACAGGCAGGCTAGGACGGTATACAGGCAGGCTAGGACAGCATACAGGCAGGCCAGGACAATATACAGGCAGGCTAGGACGGTATACAGGCAGGCTAGGATGGTATATAGGCAGGCCAGGACAATATACAGGCAGGCTAGGACGGTATACGGGCAGGCCAGGACAATATACAGGCAGGCTAGGACAATATACAGGCAGGCTAGGACGGTATACAGACAGGCTAGAACGGTATACAGGCAGGCTAGGACGGTATACAGACAGGCTAGAACAGTATACAGGCAGGCTAGGATGGTATACAGGCAGGCTAGAACAGTAAACAGGCAGGCTAGCACGATATACAGGCAGGCCAGGACGATATACAGGCAGGCCAGGACGATATACAGGCAGGCTAGGACAGTATTCAGGCAGGCCAGGACAATATACAGGCAGGCTAGGACGGTATACAGGCAGGCCTGGACAGTATACAGGCAGGCTAGGACGGTATACAGGCAGGCTAGGACGGTATACAGGCAGGCTAGGACGGTATTCAGGCAGGCTAGGACGGTATACAGGCAGGCCAGGACGGTATACAGGCAGGCCAGGATGGTATACAGGCAGGCCAGGACGGTATACAGGCAGGCCAAGACGGTATACAGGCAGGCCAGGACGGTATACAGGCAGGCTAGGACAGTATACAGGCAGGCTAGGACAGTAATCAGGCAGGCCAGGACAATATACAGGCAGGCCAGGACGGTATACAGGCAGGCTAGGACGGTATACAGGCAGGCTAGGACGGTATACAGGCAGGCTAGGACGGTATACAGGCAGGCTAGGACGGTATACAGGCAGCCTAGGACGGTATACAGGCAGGCTAGAACAGTATACAGGCAGGCTAGGACGGTATACAGGCAGGCTAGGACGGTACACAGGCAGGCTAGAACGGTATACAGGCAGGCTAGGACGATATACAGGCAGGCTAGGACGGTATACAGGCAGGGTTGGACGGTATACAGGCAGGCTAGGACGATATACAGGCAGGCTAGGACTGTATACAGGCAGGCTAGGACGGTATACATGCAGGCTGGGACGGTATACAGGCAGGCTAGGACGGTATACAGGCAGGCTAGGACGGTATTCAGGCAGGCTAGGACGGTATACAGGCAGGCCAGGACGGTATACAGGCAGGCCAGGACGGTATAAAGGCAGGCCAGGACGGTATACAGGCAGGCCAAGACGGTATACAGGCAGGCCAGGACGGTATACAGGCAGGCCAGGACGGTATAAAGGCAGGCTAGGATGGTATACAGGCAGGCTAGGACAGTATACAGGCAGGCTAGGACAGTATTCAGGCAGGCCAGGACAATATACAGGCAGGCCAGGACGGTATACAGGCAGGCTAGGACGGTATACAGGCAGGCTAGGACGGTATACAGGCAGGCTAGGACGGTATACAGGCAGGCTAGGACGGTATACAGGCAGGCTAGAACAGTATACAGGCAGGCTAGGACAGTATACAGGCAGGCTAGGACGGTACACAGGCAGGCTAGAACGGTACACAGGCAGGCTAGGACGGTATACAGGCAGGCTAGGACGGTATACAGGCAGGCTAGGACGGTATACAGGCAGGGTTGGACGGTATACAGGCAGGCTAGGACGATATACAGGCAGGCTAGGACGGTATACAGGCAGGCTAGGACGGTATACATGCAGGCTGGGACGGTATACAGGCAGGCTAGAACGGTATACAGGCAGGCTAGGATGATATACAGGCAGGCTAGAACAGTATACAGGCAGGCCAGGACAATATACAGGCAGGCTAGGACGGTATACAGGCAGGGTAGGATGGTATACAGGCAGGGTAGGACGGTATACAGGCAGGCTAGGATGGTATACAGGCAGGCCAGGACAATATACAGGCAGGCTAGGACGGTATACGGGCAGGCCAGGACAATATACAGGCAGGCCAGGACAATATACAGGCAGGCTAGGACAATATACAGGCAGGCTAGGACGGTATACAGACAGGCTAGAACGGTATACAGGCAGGCTAGGACGGTATACAGACAGGCTAGAACAGTATACAGGCAGGCTAGGATGGTATACAGGCAGGCCAGGACAATATACAGGCAGGCTAGGACGGTATACAGGCAGGCCAGGACAGTATACAGGCAGGCTAGGACGGTATACAGGCAGGCAAGGATGGTATACAGGCAGGCTAGGACGGTATTCAGGCAGGCTAGGACGGTATACAGGCATGCCAGGACGGTATACAGGCAGGCCAAGACGGTATACAGGCAGGCCAGGACGGTATACAGGCAGGCCAGGACGGTATACAGGCAGGCTAGGATGGTATACAGGCAGGCTAGGACAGTATACAGGCAGGCTAGGACAGTATTCAGGCAGGCCAGGACAATATACAGGCAGGCCAGGACGGTATACAGGCAGGCTAGGACGGTATACAGGCAGGCTAGGACGGTATACAGGCAGGCTAGAACGGTATACAGGCAGGCTAGGACGGTACACAGGCAGGCTAGAACGGTATACAGGCAGGCTAGGACGGTATACAGGCAGGCTAGGACGGTATACAGGCAGGGTTGGACGGTATACAGGCAGGCTAGGACGATATACAGGCAGGCTAGGACGGTATACAGGCAGGCTAGGACGGTATACATGCAGGCTGGGACGGTATACAGGCAGGCTAGAACGGTATACAGGCAGGCTAGGACGATATACAGGCAGGCTAGAACAGTATACAGGCAGGCTAGGACGATATACAGGCAGGCCAGGACGGTATACAGGCTGGCTAGGACGGTGTACAGGCAGGCTAGGACGGTATACAGGAAGGCTAGGACGGTATACAGGCAGGCTAGGACGGTATACAGGCAGGCTAGGATGGTATACAGGCAGGCCAGGACAATATACAGGCAGGCTAGGACGGTATACAATCAGGCCAGGATGGTATACAGGCAGGCCAGGAAGGTATACAGGCAGGCCAGGAAGGTATACAGACATGCTAGGAAGGTATACAGGCAGGCTAGGACGGTATACAGGCAGGCCAGGACAATATACAGGCAGGCTAGGACGGTATACAGGCAGGCTAGGACGGTATACAGGCAGGCTAGGACGGTATACAGGCAGGCCAGGACGATATACAGGCAGACTAGGACGATATACAGGCAGGCTAGGACGGTATACAGGCAGGCTAGGACGGTATACAGGCAGGCTAGGACGATATACAGGCAGGCCAAGACGATATAGAGGCAGGCCAGGACGGGACACAGGCAGGCTAGAACAGTATACAGGCAGGCTAGGACGGTACACAGGCAGGCTAGAACGGTACACAGGCAGGCTAGAACGGTATACAGGCAGGCTAGGACGATAAACAGGCAGGCTAGGACGGTATACAGGCAGGGTTGGACGGTATACAGGAAGGCTAGGACGATATACAGGCAGGCTAGGACGGTATACAGGCAGGCTAGGACGGTATACATGCAGGCTGGAACGGTATACAGGCAGGCTAGAATGGTATACAGGCAGGCTAGGACGATATACAGGCAGGCTAGAACAGTATACAGGCAGGCTAGGACGATATACAGGCAGGCCAAGACGGTATACAGGCAGGCTAGGACGGTATACAGGCAGGCTAGGACGGTATACAGGAAGGCTAGGACGGTATACAGGCAGGCTAGGACGGTATACAGGCAGGCTAGGATGGTATACAGGCAGGCCAGGACGATATACAGGCAGGCTAGGACGATATACAGGAAGGCTAGGACGGTATACAGGCAGTCTAGGACGGTATACAGGCAGGCTAGGACAGTATACAGGCAGGCTAGGATGGTATACAGGCAGGCTAGGACGGTATACAGGCAGGCTAGGTTGATATACAGGCAGGCCAGGACGATATACAGGCAGGCTAGGACGGTATACAGGCAGGCTAGGACGGTATACAGGCAGGCTAGGACGGTATACAGGCAGGCTAGGACGGTATACAGGCAGGCTAGGATGATATACAGGCAGGCCAGGACGATATACAGGCAGGCTAGGACGGTATACAGGCAGGCTAGGACGGTATACAGGCAGGCTAGGACGGTATACAGGCAGGCTAGGATGGTATACAGGCAGGCCAAGACAATATACAGGCAGGCTAGGACAGTATACAGGCAGGCCAGGACAATATACAGGCAGGCCAGGACAGGCCAGGACGATATACAGGCAGGCTAGGACGATATACAGGCAGGCTAGGATGATATACAGGAAGGCTAGGACGGTATACAGGCAGTCTAGGACGGTATACAGGCAGGCTGGGACGGTATACAGGCAGGCTGGGACGGTATACAGGCAGGCTAGAACAGTATACAGGCAGGCCAGGACAATATACAGGCAGGCTAGGACGGTATACAGGCAGGCCAGGACAGTATACAGGCAGGCTAGGACGGTATACAGGCAGGCTAGGACAGTATACAGGCAGGCCAGGACAATATACAGGCAGGCTAGGACAGTATACAGGCAGGCTAGGACGGTATACAGGCAGGCTAGGATGGTATACAGGCAGGCCAGGACAATATACAGGCAGGCTAGGACGGTATACGGGCAGGCCAGGACAATATACAGGCAGGCTAGGACAATATACAGGCAGGCTAGGACGGTATACAGACAGGCTAGAACGGTATACAGGCAGGCTAGGACGGTATACAGACAGGCTAGAACAGTATACAGGCAGGCTAGGATGGTATACAGGCAGGCTAGAACAGTATACAGGCAGGCTAGCACGATATACAGGCAGGCCAGGATGATATACAGGCAGGCCAGGACGATATACAGGCAGGCTAGGACAGTATTCAGGCAGGCCAGGACAATATACAGGCAGGCTAGGACGGTATACAGGCAGGCCAGGACAGTATACAGGCAGGCTAGGACGGTATACAGGCAGGCTAGGACGGTATACAGGCAGGCTAGGACGGTATTCAGGCAGGCTAGGACGGTATACAGGCAGGCCAGGACGGTATACAGGCAGGCCAGGACGGTATACAGGCAGGCCAGGACGGTATACAGGCAGGCCAAGACGGTATACAGGCAGGCCAGGACGGTATACAGGCAGGCTAGGACAGTATACAGGCAGGCTAGGACAGTATTCAGGCAGGCCAGGACAATATACAGGCAGGCCAGGACGGTATACAGGCAGGCTAGGACGGTATACAGGCAGGCTAGGACGGTATACAGGCAGGCTAGGACGGTATACAGGCAGCCTAGGACGGTATACAGGCAGGCTAGAACAGTATACAGGCAGGCTAGGACGGTATACAGGCAGGCTAGGACGGTACACAGGCAGGCTAGAACGGTATACAGGCAGGCTAGGACGATATACAGGCAGGCTAGGACGGTATACAGGCAGGGTTGGACGGTATACAGGCAGGCTAGGACGATATAAAGGCAGGCTAGGACTGTATACAGGCAGGCTAGGACGGTATACATGCAGGCTGGGACGGTATACAGGCAGGCTAGAACGGTATACAGGCAGGCTAGGACGGTATTCAGGCAGGCTAGGACGGTATACAGGCAGGCCAGGACGGTATACAGGCAGGCCAGGACGGTATACAGGCAGGCCAAGACGGTATACAGGCAGGCCAGGACGGTATACAGGCAGGCCAGGACGGTATACAGGCAGGCTAGGATGGTATACAGGCAGGCTAGGACAGTATACAGGCAGGCTAGGACAGTATTCAGGCAGGCCAGGACAATATACAGGCAGGCCAGGACGGTATACAGGCAGGCTAGGACGGTATACAGGCAGGCTAGGACGGTATACAGGCAGGCTAGGACGGTATACAGGCAGGCTAGAACAGTATACAGGCAGGCTAGGACGGTATACAGGCAGGCTAGGACGGTACACAGGCAGGCTAGGACGGTATACAGGCAGGCTAGGACGGTATACAGGCAGGCTAGGACGGTATACAGGCAGGGTTGGACGGTATACAGGCAGGCTAGGACGATATACAGGCAGGCTAGGACGGTATACAGGCAGGCTAGGACGGTATACAGGCAGGCTAGGACGGTATACATGCAGGCTGGGACGGTATACAGGCAGGCTAGAACGGTATACAGGCAGGCTAGGACGATATAATGGCAGGCTAGGACGAGATACAGGCAGGCTAGGACGGTATACAGGCAGGCCAAGACAATATACAGGCAGGCTAGGACGGTATACAGGCAGGCTAGACGGTATACAGGCAGGCTAGGACAGTATACAGGCAGGCTAGGATGGTATACAGGCAGGCTAGGACGGTATACAGGCAGGCTAGGATGATATACAGGCAGGACAGGACGATATACAGGCAGGCTAGGACGGTATACAGGCAGGCTAGGACGGTATACAGGCAGGCTAGGACGGTATACAGGCAGGCTAGGATGGTATACAGGCAGGCCAAGACAATATACAGGCAGGCTAGGACAGTATACAGGCAGGCCAGGACAATATACAGGCAGGCCAGGACAGGCCAGGACGATATACAGGCAGGCTAGGACGATATACAGACAGGCTAGGATGATATACAGGAAGGCTAGGACGGTATACAGGCAGTCTAGGACGGTATACAGGCAGGCTGGGACGGTATACAGGCAGGCTGGGACGGTATACAGGCAGGCCAGGACAATATACAGGCAGGCTAGGACGGTATACAGGCAGGCCAGGACAGTATACAGGCAGGCTAGGACGGTATACAGGCAGGCTAGGACAGTATACAGGCAGGCCAGGACAATATACAGGCAGGCTAGGACGGTATACAGGCAGGCTAGGATGGTATACAGGCAGGCCAGGACAATATACAGGCAGGCTAGGACGGTATACGGGCAGGCCAGGACAATATACAGGCAGGCCAGGACAGGCCAGGACGATATACAGGCAGGCTAGGACGATATACAGGCAGGCTAGGATGATATACAGGAAGGCTAGGACGGTATACAGGCAGTCTAGGACGGTATACAGGCAGGCTGGGACGGTATACAGGCAGGCTGGGACGGTATACAGGCAGGCTAGAACAGTATACAGGCAGGCCAGGACAATATACAGGCAGGCTAGGACGGTATACAGGCAGGCCAGGACAGTATACAGGCAGGCTAGGACGGTATACAGGCAGGCTAGGACAGTATACAGGCAGGCCAGTACAATATACAGGCAGGCTAGGACGGTATACAGGCAGGCTAGGACGGTATACAGGCAGGCTAGGATGGTATACAGGCAGGCCAGGACAATATACAGGCAGGCTAGGACGGTATACGGGCAGGCCAGGACAATATACAGGCAGGCTAGGACAATATACAGGCAGGCTAGGACGGTATACAGGCAGGCCAGGACGGTATACAGGCAGGCTAGGACGGTATACAGGCAGGCTAGGACGGTATACAGGCAGGCTAGGACGGTATTCAGGCAGGCTAGGACGGTATACAGGCAGGCCAGGACGGTATACAGGCAGGCCAGGACGGTATACAGGCAGGCCAAGACGGTATACAGGCAGGCCAGGACGGTATACAGGCAGGCTAGGACAGTATACAGGCAGGCTAGGACAGTATTCAGGCAGGCCAGGACAATATACAGGCAGGCCAGGACGGTATACAGGCAGGCTAGGACGGTATACAGGCAGGCTAGGACGGTATACAGACAGGCTAGGACGGTATACAGGCAGCCTAGGACGGTATACAGGCAGGCTAGAACAGTATACAGGCAGGCTAGGACGGTATACAGGCAGGCTAGGACGGTACACAGGCAGGCTAGAACGGTATACAGGCAGGCTAGGACGATATACAGGCAGGCTAGGACGGTATACAGGCAGGGTTGGACGGTATACAGGCAGGCTAGGACGATATACAGGCAGGCTAGGACTGTATACAGGCAGGCTAGGACGGTATACATGCAGGCTGGGACGGTATACAGGCAGGCTAGAACGGTATACAGGCAGGCTAGGACGGTATTCAGGCAGGCTAGGACGGTATACAGGCAGGCTAGGACGGTATACAGGCAGGCTAGGACGGTATACAGGCAGGCCAGGACGGTATACAGGCAGGCCAAGACGGTATACAGGCAGGCCAAGACAGTATACAGGCAGGCCAGGACGGTATACAGGCAGGCCAGGACGGTATACAGGCAGGCTAGGACAGTATACAGGCAGGCTAGGACGGTATACAGGCAGGCTAGGACGGTATACAGGCAGGCTAGGATGGTATTCAGGCAGGCTAGGACGGTATACAGGCAGGCCAGGACGGTATACAGGCAGGCCAGGACGGTATACAGGCAGGCCAAGACGGTATACAGGCAGGCCAGGACGGTATACAGGCAGGCTAGGACAGTATACAGGCAGGCTAGGACAGTATTCAGGCAGGCCAGGACAATATACAGGCAGGCCAGGACGGTATACAGGCAGGCTAGGACGGTATACAGGCAGGCTAGGACGGTATACAGGCAGGCTAGGACGGTATACAGGCAGCCTAGGACGGTATACAGGCAGGCTAGAACAGTATACAGGCAGGCTAGGACGGTATACAGGCAGGCTAGGACGGTACACAGGCAGGCTAGAACGGTATACAGGCAGGCTAGGACGATATACAGGCAGGCTAGGACGGTATACAGGCAGGGTTGGACGGTATACAGGCAGGCTAGGACGATATACAGGCAGGCTAGGACTGTATACAGGCAGGCTAGGACGGTATACATGCAGGCTGGGACGGTATACAGGCAGGCTAGAACGGTATACAGGCAGGCTAGGACGGTATTCAGGCAGGCTAGGACGGTATACAGGCAGGCCAGGACGGTATACAGGCAGGCCAGGACGGTATACAGGCAGGCCAAGACGGTATACAGGCAGGCCAGGACGGTATACAGGCAGGCCAGGACGGCATACAGGCAGGCTAGGATGGTATACAGGCAGGCTAGGACAGTATACAGGCAGGCTAGGACAGTATTCAGGCAGGCCAGGACAATATACAGGCAGGCCAGGACGGTATACAGGCAGGCTAGGACGGTATACAGGCAGGCTAGGACGGTATACAGGCAGGCTAGGACGGTATACAGGCAGGCTAGAACAGTATACAGGCAGGCTAGGACGGTATACAGGCAGGCTAGGACGGTACACAGGCAGGCTAGGACGGTATACAGGCAGGCTAGGACGGTATACAGGCAGGCTAGGACGGTATACAGGCAGGGTTGGACGGTATACAGGCAGGCTAGGACGATATACAGGCAGGCTAGGACGGTATACAGGCAGGCTAGGACGGTATACAGGCAGGCTAGGACGGTATACAGGCAGGCTAGGACGATATACAGGCAGGCTAGAACAGTATACAGGCAGGCCAGGACAATATACAGGCAGGCTAGGACGGTATACAGGCAGGGTAGGATGGTATACAGGCAGGGTAGGACAGTATACAGGCAGGCTAGGATGGTATACAGGCAGGCCAGGACAATATACAGGCAGGCTAGGACGGTATACGGGCAGGCCAGGACAATATACAGGCAGGCCAGGACAATATACAGGCCGGCTAGGACAATATACAGGCAGGCTAGGACGGTATACAGACAGGCTAGAACGGTATACAGGCAGGCTAGGACGGTATACAGACAGGCTAGAACAGTATACAGGCAGGCTAGGATGGTATACAGGCAGGCCAGGACGATATACAGGCAGGCTAGGACAGTATTCAGGCAGGCCAGGACAATATACAGGCAGGCTAGGACGGTATACAGGCAGGCCAGGACAGTATACAGGCAGGCTAGGACGGTATACAGGCAGGCTAGGATGGTATACAGGCAGGCTAGGACGGTATTCAGGCAGGCTAGGACGGTATACAGGCAGGCTAGGACAGTATACAGGCAGGCTAGGACAGTATACAGGCAGGCTAGGACAGTATTCAGGCAGGCCAGGACAATATACAGGCAGGCCAGGAAGGTATACAGACATGCTAGGAAGGTATACAGGCAGGCTAGGACGGTATACAGGCAGGCCAGGACAATATACAGGCAGACTAGGACGATATACAGGCAGGCTAGGACGGTATACAGGCAGGCTAGGACGGTATACAGGCAGGCTAGGACGATATACAGGCAGGCCAAGACGATATAGAGGCAGGCCAGGACGGGACACAGGCAGGCTAGAACAGTATACAGGCAGGCTAGGACGGTACACAGGCAGGCTAGAACGGTACACAGGCAGGCTAGAACGGTATACAGGCAGGCTAGGACGATAAACAGGCAGGCTAGGACGGTATACAGGCAGGTTTGGACGGTATACAGGAAGGCTAGGACGATATACAGGCAGGCTAGGACGGTATACAGGCAGGCTAGGACGGTATACATGCAGGCTGGAACGGTATACAGGCAGGCTAGAACGGTATACAGGCAGGCTAGGACGATATACAGGCAGGCTAGAACAGTATACAGGCAGGCTAGGACGATATACAGGCAGGCCAAGACGGTATACAGGCAGGCTAGGACGGTATACAGGCAGGCTAGGACGGTATACAGGAAGGCTAGGACGGTATACAGGCAGGCTAGGATGGTATACAGGCAGGCCAGGACGATATACAGGCAGGCTAGGACGATATACAGGAAGGCTAGGACGGTATACAGGCAGTCTAGGACGGTATACAGGCAGGCTAGGACAGTATACAGGCAGGCTAGGATGGTATACAGGCAGGCTAGGACGGTATACAGGCAGGCTAGGATGATATACAGGCAGGCCAGGACGATATACAGGCAGGCTAGGACGGTATACAGGCAGGCTAGGACGGTATACAGGCAGGCTAGGATGATATACAGGCAGGCCAGGACGATATACAGGCAGGCTAGGACGGTATACAGGCAGGCTAGGACGGTATACAGGCAGGCTAGGACGGTATACAGGCAGGCTAGGATGGTATACAGGCAGGCCAAGACAATATACAGGCAGGCTAGGACAGTATACAGGCAGGCCAGGACAATATACAGGCAGGCCAGGACAGGCCAGGACGATATACAGGCAGGCTAGGACGATATACAGGCAGGCTAGGATGATATACAGGAAGGCTAGGACGGTATACAGGCAGTCTAGGACGGTATACAGGCAGGCTGGGACGGTATACAGGCAGGCTGGGACGGTATACAGGCAGGCTAGAACAGTATACAGGCAGGCCAGGACAATATACAGGCAGGCTAGGACGGTATACAGGCAGGCCAGGACAGTATACAGGCAGGCTAGGACGGTATACAGGCAGGCTAGGACAGTATACAGGCAGGCCAGGACAATATACAGGCAGGCTAGGACGGTATACAGGCAGGCTAGGACGGTATACAGGCAGGCTAGGATGGTATACAGGAAGGCCAGGACAATATACAGGCAGGCTAGGACGGTATACGGGCAGGCCAGGACAATATACAGGCAGGCTAGGACAATATACAGGCAGGCTAGGACGGTATACAGACAGGCTAGAACGGTATACAGGCAGGCTAGGACGTTATACAGACAGGCTAGAACAGTATACAGGCAGGCTAGGATGGTATACAGGCAGGCTAGAACAGTATACAGGCAGGCTAGCACGATATACAGGCAGGCCAGGACGATATACAGGCAGGCTAGGACAGTATTCAGGCAGGCCAGGACAATATACAGGCAGGCTAGGACGGTACACAGGCAGGCTAGAACAGTATACAGGCAGGCTAGGACGATATACAGGCAGGCCAGGACAATTTATAGGCAGGCTTGGACGGTATACAGTCAGGCCAGGATGGTATACAGGCAGACCAGGAAGGTATACAGGCAGGCCAGGAAGGTATACAGGCATGCTAGGACGGTATACAGGCAGGCTAGGACGGTATACAGGCAGGCTAGGACGGTATACAGGCAGGCCAGGACAATATACAGGCAGGCTAGGACGGTATACAGGCAGGCTAGGACGGTATACAGGCAGGCCAGGACGGTATACAGGCAGGCCAGGACGATATACAGGCAGGCTAGGACCAGCCAGGACGATATACAGGCAGGCCAGGACGATATACAGGCAGGCCAGGACGATATACAGGCAGGCTAGGACGATATACAGGCAGGCTAGGACGGTATACAGGCAGGCTAGGACGATATACAGGCAGGCTAGGATGGTACACAGGCAGGCTAGGACGGTACACAGGCAGGCTAGAACAGTATACAGGCAGGCCAGGACAATATACAGGCAGGCTAGGACGGTATACAGGCAGGCCAGGACGGTATACAGGCAGGCTAGGACGTATACAGGCAGGCTAGGACGATATACAGGCAGGCTAGGACGATATACAGGCAAGCTAGGACGATATACAGGCAAGCTAGGACGATATACAGGCAAGCTAGGACGATATACAGGCAGGCCAGGACGGTATACAGGCAGGCCAGGACAGTATACTGGCAGGCCAGGACAATATACAGGCAGGCTAGGACGGTATACAGGCAGGCTAGGACGGTATACAGGCAGGCCAGGACGGTATACAGGCAGGCTAGGACGGTATACAGGCAGGCTAGGACGGTATACAGGCAGGCTAGGATGGTATACAGGCAGGCTAGGATGGTATACAGGCAGGCCAGGACAATATACAGGCAGGCTAGGACGGTATACAGGCAGGCCAGGACAATATACAGGCAGGCTAGGACGGTATACAGGCAGGCCAGGACAATATACAGGCAGGCTAGGACGGTATACAGGCAGGCTAGGACGGTATACAGGCAGGCTAGAACAGTATACAGGCAGGCTAGGATGGTATACAGGCAGGCTAGGACGGTATACAGGCAGGCTAGGACGGTATACAGGCAGGGTAGGACGGTATACAGGCAGGCCAGGACAATATACCGGCAGGCTAGGACGGTATACAGGCAGGCCAGGACAATATACAGGCAGGCTAGGATGGTATACAGGCAGGCTAGAACAGTATACAGGCAGGCTAGGATGGTATACAGGCAGGCTAGGACGGTATACAGGCAGGCCAGGACAATATACAGGCAGGCTAGGACGGTATACAGGCAGGCCAGGATGGTATACAGGCAGGCTAGGACGATATACAGGCAGGCTAGGACGATATACAGGCAGGCTAGGCTCTAGCCTAGGGGAGAGAGAGAGAGAAGGTGATGATCATGAGGAAGAGAGGGGGAGGGAAGAAGGTGCATAGAACAAAGGGGTGGGAACAGAGAGGGGGGTTATTCTGGGGGTCTCACTCATCATTTATGCTCTCCCATTCAGGCTGGTCTCCCCCAGGGCTGTAGCAGCCATTATTTGAAAACAGAACTCCCCTCACAGCACAGTATAGTGCATTGCATGCATGTGGCTGGAGTGTGGGCGGGCACAAACGGGAGGCGGAGTATTGGATTGGACAAGCAGTGCAGTGAGGGAGGGGTTAGGAAGACAGCGGAGACAGAACACAGCCCGACTCCTGCACAAGCTGGCTTTCCACGCTCTCACTATATCACTGTGACAGGATGCCAGAGGCTGTGGAGCGCAGGAACTAGAGGGGAATAGTTATCCTTCATCTCCACTCCATACAAGTCTTGCTGCCTGGGGGAGAAGACGCTCCTCCCGCAGCTGCCCACAGTCTCCGCCCCCTGCTCTCCCTTCTAGTCAGAACAGCTTGTTTATCCTCATCCCCGCCCTGCTCATACAGAGCTCCCAATGATGTTAGTGCAGGGGGGCGGCCGCAATAGCCAAGAAGTCGCCGCAGGAGTGGCGCCGCCCCTGCACCACTGCCGCCCCGAGGCCTGGCCCCGGTGGCCTTGTGGGAAATCCGGCCCTGGCCATGATGGTGACGTTTGAATGGAAGAAAGAGATTCTGTGGACAGGTGTCATTTATACACATAACGAGTCGTCGTTAGGAGCACCTTATTATATTGACAGGACTAATCTGTGTACCACATGAGCACCTACTGTAGTCAGTCTGTGGAGGGCAGAATTATTGTTGGTTGGTAGGGGATCAAATACTTATTTTACTCACTGAACTGCAACTCAATTTATAACATTTGTATCATGTTTATAATGAGAAAAGAAAAAGAATTTTGGGACTTTAACTGAGGCAGGAACCAAAGGGGTAACTACCTCCATCCCTATCATTGATTAAAATTGAGAGCGAATGGTGGGACTTTATATGAAGCACACAGCAGTACAAAAGGAAGTCATGTGACTGGGAAACACTGTTTATTCATGTTGTATAATATAACATACAACTTAATGGGTATATAACCTCCAAATGCATTAGATCATTCACAACATAACATACCAATGGGTACAGATATTTACCAGAGTGACAGTAGAGTAGCTTGGAATTGATTGGTTGCTTTGAGGCGATAATGATTTCCTCTAAAATGGATGATATTTGTATTTAATATCTTATATATATTTTATATATATATATATATATATATATATATATGAAAAAAAATGCTGTATATCTTTATTTCTTCAAATGCTCTTTATTCTAATTTCATGTTTTTTTTTATTTTATATATATTCATTATTATTATTAATTAATATTATAATAATATTTATGTATATATTTATTTTCTTCAAATGCACATTATTCTAAATTATTTTTTTTATTTAACTTCTTTAGTATATATAATATTTATTATATATATTTTATTTATATCTTTATTCTCTTTAAATACTCTTTATTCAGAAATAATTTTATCTCTATTGTATACCTTTTTTAATGTATATAATATTTATTATACAATTCTATATATCGATATCGATATATATATATATATACACGTGTATATATACGTGTATATATATATATATATATATATATATATATATATATATATATATATATATATATATATAGATAGATATAGATAGATATATATAGATAGATATATCTATCTATATATATCTATAGATAGATATATCTATCTATAGATATATATATATTATATCTCAATTAGCTTTAAATGCTCTTTATTCTATTTTTTTAACAACCTTATTATATAGAATAGAATAGAAAAATAGAATAAAGGCCATTTAAAGCTAAGATATAAGATAAAAAAATATAAATATATATATATATATATATATATATATATATATATATATATATATACACACACATACATATACATACACAGTATCTCCAAAATGGAGTACATCCCTCACAATTGTTGTAAATATTTTATTCTATCTTTTCATGTGACAACACTGAAGAAATGACACAATGTAAAGTAGTGAGTGTACAGCTTGTATAACAGTGTAAATTCGTTGTTCCCCCAAAATAACTCAACACACAGCCATTAATGTCTAAACCGCTGGCAACAAGAGTGAGTACACCCCTAAGTGAAAATGTCCAAATTGGGCCCAATTATCCATTTTACCTCCCCGATGTCATGTGACTCATTAGTGTTACAAGGTCTCAGGTGTGAACGGGGAGCAGGTGTGTCAACATGGCACCTCATGGCAAAGAACTCTCTAAGGATCTGAAAAAAAGAATTGTTGCTCTACATGAAGATGGCCTAGGCTATAAGAAGATTGCCAAGACCCTGAAACAGCTGCAGCACGGTGACCAAGACCATACAGCGGTATAACAGGACAGGTTCCACTCAGAACAGGCCTCGCCATGGTCCACCAAAGAAGTTGAGTGCACGTGCTCAGCGTCATATCCAGAGGTTGTCTTTGGGAAATAGATGTATGAGTGCTGCCAGCATTGCTGCAGAGGTTGAAGGGGTGGGGGGTCAGCCTGTCAGTGCTCAGACCATACGCTGCACACTGCATCAAATTGGTCTGCATGGCTGTCATCCCAGAAGGAAGCCTCTTCTAAAGATGATGCACAAGAAAGCCTGCAAACAGTTTGCTGAAGACAAGCAGACTAATGACATGGATTACTGGAACCATGTCCTGTGGTCTGATGAGACCAAGATAAACTTATTCGGTTCAGATGGTGACAAGCGTGTGTGGGGGCAACCAGGTGAGGAGTACAAAGACAAGAAACAAAGGGCAGGGGGTATGGAGCGGCCGCAGTTAGCTGCTTCTGTCGGCCAGTATCTCAATACCCCATGCATGGGAGAA